>NC_091577.1:5018963-5026463 GCF_042767895.1 Penaeus vannamei
TTTTTCTATAATCATAATGATTATAAGAAAACCGATAATGATTGTGATGATGATGATAATGATAATAATATTAATGATAAAAGTAACAATAATGGTGAATATAAATGATAATAATAATAGTAACAAAGATAATAACCACAGTGATAATGATAAAGATAATGATTGTTATGATTATTATAACGGGTATCATCATTATCATTGTTAATATTATTATTGATTTATTAGTAGTAGTATTAGAGACCATCTACTGAGGCATCAGAGGCCGGAGCAATCTGGATTAACTCCTGGTAAGTCCACAATAGACCGTATCCTTGCACTTCGAGTCATTGTAGAGCGCCGTCGTGAGTTCGGCCTTGGGCTGCTTGCAGCCTACATCGACCTCAAGAAGGCGTTTGATACGGTGCATCGGGAATCACTCTGGGAGATCCTGAGACTGAGAGGAATTCCAACAAGGATTATTGAACTAATAGCAAACCTGTATACTGGTACTGAAAGTGCTGTAAAGTGTGGTGGGGGCCTATCGAGCTTCTTTCCTGTCAATTCAGGAGTGAGGCAAGGCTGTGTTCTTGCACCAACACTTTTCAATACTAGCATGGACTGGATACTAGGCAGAGCTTCTGTTCAAAGTCATTGTGGAGCAACACTGGGCAATATTAAGGTTGCAGACCATGACTTTGCTGATGATGTTGCTATTCTTTCTGAGTCTTTGGAAACCCTAGTTGTGGCTCTCGATGCATTTAGTAATGAAGCGAACCCTTGGGTCTAGAGGTCTCCTGGACCAAGACCAAGATCCAGGACTTTGGGAACTTACTAGGAGAACCTGCTCGGTCGGTACGTGCTTGCGGCGAGGACATCGAAGTCACAGAGAGCTTTACATACCTTGGTAGTGCAGTTTATAACTCTGGGCTGTCAGACCAGGAAGTCAGTAGACGGATTGGCCTGGCAGCAGGGGTCATGAATTCTCTCGACAAGAGTATTTGGAGATGCCGATACCTGTGCAGAAGGACCGGGTTTTCAAGGCCCTGATAATGCCAGTTTTGCTTTATGGTAGTGAAACCTGGACATTATCCAGTGCCCTGGAGTCTCGTCTTAATGCCTTTTGTAATAGGTCCTTGCGCCGGATCATGGGGTACTATTGGCGGGACCATGTGTCTAACCAACGGTTGCACCGTGAAACTGGCACAGGCCCTGTTATCTGCACAATCCGTGATCGCCAACTCAGGCTATATGGCCACCTGGCTCGCTTTCCACACTGGCACAGGCCCTGTTATCTGCAAAATCCGGGATCGCCAACTCAGGCTACATGGCCACCTGGCTCGCTTTCCACAGGCTGATCCTGCTCATCAGGTTGTCTCTACCCTGGGTGGAGGAGGCCTGTGGGACGACCTAGGAGGTCGTGGCTCGGGCAGATCGATCAAACCTGTCGGGAGGAGCTCGAGACGGGCCGAGTCCCTGCCTGGTGGCTTGCCATGAGGGATCCCCCGTCGGCGTTAGCTCCTAATGATGATGATGATTATTATTGTAATCCATCATTTCCATCATTATTACTAAATGTAGTTTTTCCTTCACTTTTGTTATTATTATTTATTATTATTGTTATTACTTTTATTTTTATATATTATCATTATCAACTTTCTCATCATCATTACTTTTATGTAGCTTGGGTTGGTTTTATGTGTAAGTAATAACAGCTCTTGGAAATTTTGATACTTTACCTTTGCCATAACTATTTGTTCACATAAGGGTATTTTTTTCTTCTTTTGTGTCTCCTGTTTTGATAATTTTTCTTTTCTCCACTGTCGATTTTGATCCATATTTAACTCTTTTTTTTAAACTGAGGTGACTTTCTTTTTCTTATAGGTTGGAAGTGAAAGAATCTCAGGCATCAACCTAGCAGATCAGTTGGTAAAGGGCCAACAACTGTTGGAATGGTTGCCAGCATTAGATATAAGTGAAGAAGTGCAGATGAAATTCATTACCTGTGAAAGAACCAAAAGAAGGCATATGGCCACTTCTTTATTCATAGGACTAGCATTTTCCCAAGTGCTTATCCTGCAGAATAAAAGTGCCCTAAAATTTTTAAGCAGATGACTGTATAATTAGTGTTATACAGTCATAGAAAAGATGTGCATTTGATTGTCGTTAACATTCGGCATTTAATGAACTAAATAAAATTTTCATTTGTCAGCATTGTTATTTTATTATTCATGTTACTCAACATTTTTCAGAAATGTCTTCCCAGTCGTTCCCCTGCCCAATCCCATGCCCATTGTTCTCATGGGAGGGCTAAGTAGATAAATTTATTCCTGCCCAGCCTCACCTCTCCCTTAATGTACTGGGACAGTTTCCATCTCCCCAGCTGATTGCCCTGTCAGTAACAAGGATTGTTTCTTGCCTGCCTCGCTGACTGTGATGCAGTATCAATACAGTACTACACTATTTCCACCAATATTGGCAAGATCTCATTTTGTAAACATGACCTCCCCCATTAAGTTAGTATTAATGGTAGAGTCCTGCCCTGTCTGACCTGCTATTTCGGCCATCCTGCCGAGCACGGTCGCTCCATAGCCCGCTGCCCTCAATGTGTCCATCCTGGTCATGCTCATCCAAACTGCCCTGCACAATCGCAGATGTGTGCCGATTTTTATGTATTTAAAAATCCTCATATCATTTTATCAAGAACCTGTTAGTTAATTTCTTTACCCATGCATATCCTTAGAGGAAATTCTAATGAAAATAAATAAATATTAACAAAGTTTCCTGTTAGATTCTTAAAAGGAAGAACCAAGAAGTAAATTGTAACTAAGTCTCATAAGTTAAAGACAATATCTTTAAGAATTATTTAAAGTTACAACTGGATTCATACTGTCTGCTTGTGGATTGGGTGAAACCTTAAAGGATGTCTGATACTACAGAATCCCAATCTTGGATCCTCAGATTGAAAGACTGTAACAAATAAATGTGCTATACATCAAGGTCATATAGCACAATTGGAGTTGGTGAAAATTGTGAAGGATGAGGAAGGAAGGGGAGTGTATCAGAGAAAAAAAGAGGAACAAATACGGAGGAAGGTCTAAGCCAAGAGAAAGGACAGTTAGTTTATAGAGAGAAAACTGATGAGAATGTGCATAGCTTCGGAGAGAGAGAAGAGCGTGGCAGTGGGAAAGGGAAGGCAGTCCGGATTCAGCATATAGGCTCTTAACAGTAGAGGAGCGGAAGGCACTTACGGATAAGCGTAGACATCAGTGATGGACAGTATCAAGATAAGAAGAGGAACAGATATGACAGCCATAGTCAAGAATGTAGAGGATCAGCAAAGTATGGAGATGGAGGAGAGATTTGTGGTCTGAACTCCAGGATATATGGGAGAGCCTGTAGGAGTTTTCTCTTTGATGTAAAGGATAAGGTCTCATCAGGAAAGTTTAGAGTAAAAATGACTCCAAGGAATTGGCCTGAAAAGCCTAAGTGGAGAGGAGTATCATATAAAGAGAGTGGAGGTTAAGGATCTATACGTGATAGAGACCAAAAGGATAAAGGATTTGGAAGTGGAAAAGTGGAAGCTATGGTCAGTAGCCCAAGAAGATATTGCAGGCTGGATTTGTTGACGGAGAATAGGTATAGAGGGACCTGATGTATAAATGATAAAAGCATCTGTACATAAGCGTAGGTAAGCTGATGTTTGGCTGAGGTTATTTCGTTTATAGCGATAGTTGCTCTATGCTGCTCACTTCTTTCGAAGCACGTAGTATTTAGTGTTTCGCCATGGAACACATTTAGATGTACAGTGAACCCTCGTTTTTCCCGGGGGTTACGTTCCAAAAAGAACCCGTGATAGGCGAAATCCGTGAAGTAGTAACGTTTATTTTTTATACAATTATTATACAATGAAATACTCTACAATACATTGAAACCAAAGAACAAAACCTTTTTACAGGCCCAAGCATTTGTTTAACAAATAAAAGTACTGTATAAACGTCTTTTACAAATAACTACTGTACTGTAAAATAATAATTTTAATCATCAATACGAAATGAAGGCTTCATGGGTTTTAGAGAAAATTTGCAAACTTAAATTTGGCAAGCTGTATTACGTACATGTACATATTAAACCGTTACGTTACTGACACACAGGTAGAGAAGAAGCGGAGAGACTGTTTAGCCAATCAGAATGCAGAACACAATGCACAATGCAAATCCGTGAAGCAGCAAGAACGCGAAAGGTGAACCGCGTTATAGCGAGGGTTCACTGTATATGACCAGGGAATTTGTGGAAAGGCTGTGAAGGGGGCATTCAGGACAGTGGCTGTGAAATAAAGTATGTCTGATGCAAAAGAAAAGGGAGGAAGAGAGAGGTAAAAGTACACTGGTCTGCTCTATCAAAGCACCAGTGTAGGGAAATGGGGAATAGGAAGTAGGAGAGAGGAGGATATGAAAGTGATCACTGTAGGGGAAGGTGGTCCAGAACTGACGAATGAGTCTAGATGAAGGGAAGGAGAGCAAAGAGAAAGGTCAATGCATGTTAAGGTTTGGGTGTGCATGTCTAAGTGAGTGGGGCGGTCTGAACTAAAGAAGGAAGCATTCAAGGGAACAACCTCGAGAAGTAGTGGTAGAGTCACCCTAAAGAGTTGTTGGGGGAGGTTTGGGAAATGAAGGATTTTTATGAGGAGGCATTTGAGGAGTAGAAAATGTAGTTGTAGGTGAAGATTGGGTGAAACGTTTAGCTTGTCAAGTGTGATGATGGGTAAGGCGAGGAGGGGCAGGCATAGGGGAAGTTGTGGCTATTGGAGTATCTGGATTTAGAATGGAAAAGGGGGATAGGGGCAGTAGAAGTGGGAAGGTGAGGAGTAGAGGGAAGAGAGACTGTGGAAGATATAGAGGCAGTTTGGGTAGAGGGGAGAGGAGTGGCGCGATAGATAGTATTGGAGTAGGGAGTGATAAAAAAACCTTGTTGGTGTGCTTCCTCGAAGAGGCAAAGTTAGTGTCTGAGAACCGCTGCCTCAGACTCAAACTTGTACGCAAGGTAATTCTTATAAGGTTCATCATTGGAGCCACCGCAATTGGCATATGTATGTAATTGTGGAGGGTAATAAAGGGGAGTCAGAGGTCGGTAAACCAGAGGAGTCAGATTCAGGAAAGCTAAATGATGAAGGGGCAAGTCTCAGTGCCCCTAATAAAGGTACAAAATCTTCACTACTGACCATGGTAAGCCTAAAATACGTTGGGAACATAAAAGGTCCATCCCTCAGGTCTCCATGAGGGGTAAAGGTTAGACAACGAATTGAATACCCTGCCCATGGTTCCCCAAGGCCGTTCATAACTGGCACTAAGTCGGCCTTTCATCCTTTCAACACGGCTCTCACATAATTAGGACAAGGAAAGGAAAGAAGAAGAAAAGACCGTGGAGAATTAGTTGAGCCTAGGGCTCAACTAATTCTAATTCTAAATCCAAGGAGTGGGTGATCTCCTACACCCCCCCCCCCCCCATCACCACAACAACAACGAGCAAGGAATGGGGGGGGGGGGTGAAAGATCTGTGAGGAAATTCCACTTGTGGAGATTCGTGGAGCTTAGGAACTGTGGGGAATTCACGTTCTGAATTACTTTGTCTCAATGGTATTGGATGTGGACACCAGCTGAGAAGTGCAGCCAACCGTGGTTGAGCTTTCCATAAGGGAGCCATCAAAATTACTCGTCCTTGAAATGTCCTCAAGTAAGCCACCGCCTGTAGCATAAGTTTTGTTAGTGGAGGCGGGAATAGGTAAATGTAATTCTATCTGTTCCACTCTACTGTGAGTACATTTGGACCTCCTGTTAGTGGGGTTTGGGGATTTTTTTATAAACAAATTAGTCGAAACTGATCTACGGTTTTAATACTTTGTCTGACAGTGACCAGTTCACTGCTGAAGGTTCGTTGTGGGGCAAGGCATCTGGCCAAGACCTCTCCCATAAAATGAGAAGCCTTCAGGGAGCATTGCTTCTGTCTGGGATGCTAGTTTTAGGAGTGTCTCTGAAACGGAAAAAGCTCTGAACTCGGAACTTGTTATCATTATGTAGTTATAATGATGAAAATTTCAATAATAATTTGCATAATGATGATTCAGGTTCAGGTAATTAGGATGATTTTGATGATAATTGCATCAATATTGACAATGATAATGATAAGAATGACAATAATGTAAATAATAATAAAATGATAATTTTTATATTAATTGCAATAATATCAATAACTGACAGTATTCTAATGATTTCCATACTACTATTAATAATAGAATTAATAATAGTAATAATATGTTTGTTATCATTATTACTATTGTTGTTATTATAACAGCAATAATTGATAGTATTCAAATGATAATTATAAAGAAAAGGATAATGATATTATTGTTATTATCATTATTATTGCCATTGTTATTACTATCACTATGATTATCATTATTGTTTTATTTTAAAAATGGCTATAACGATGAAAATAACAATAATAATTAGTACAATAATTATTATAACTGTAATAATGAAATTGATAATGATAATTAAACCGATAATTACTGTAATAATAATCATGATAATAATAATAATGATCTTGAACATAATAACAATTATATCCAGCGATTTATAGCCTTTTGAGAGAATAGTCGAAACCGCCCCCCCTTTTTCGATTATAAATGATTTTAGCAATAATTCGGTTAATTATGATAATTTTGATGATAATTGCATTAGTATTGCCAATAATGATGATAATGACAATAATAATAATTGCAATAATATTAATAATTGACAGTATTCTAATGATTTTTATACTACTACTACTACTAGAAATAATGATAATGATAATAATGATATTCTTGTTATTATTATTATTTTTATTGTTATTATTATTACTCTGATTATCATTATTGTCATTATCATTATAAAAATAGTTATAATGTTGAAAATGACAACAATAGTTACCATAATAATAACAATAGTAATCATAATGATAATAATGATCGTTATGATCATTATCACTATTACTATCTCATTATCATTGTTATTTCTATAATCATTATCATTATAATTATTATTATTATCGTCATCATCATTGCTGTTATTATGGTTATTGTTAATATTTCTAATATTAATATCATTGCCCATTTCATAATAATACTGGTTATTCTATTTATTATTCCCATTATTATCATTTTATTACTATCATTATTATTATCATTATTCTCATTATTATTATTATTCTCATTCTTATCATTATCATCCTAATTGTCATTATTGATTCAGTTATCATATACATCATCATAATCAGCTAGTTTTAGGCGTTTTTTGTTTGTTTGTTTTTACTTTTGAGGATTTCTTACTTTTAACTTTTTTTTCATTATAAAAGACGGCCATTAGAGTTATTGTCATCATTTTATTATAATTATCATTATTATCATTATTTTTTTTATTGCCCCTATCAATTGAAATGCCATCATGATTAACTTAATAATAATAATGATAACAATAATGACAA
>NC_091577.1:5033963-5036463 GCF_042767895.1 Penaeus vannamei
TAATATGAATGACTCATTTTTGTTTTGAATGCATTTACATCGTCCACCTTAGGGAAGTTAACGAGTAGGTGATTCTCGATATCTGCTTCCTCTGTGTCTGTATTAGCAGTTTGTTATGTAAAGGTACAACACCTCTGGTTTTGCTGCCCCCTGTAAAGGTTTAGCGGTAGATCTTTGTTCTCCTTTGTCTTCTTTTTTCTTTTTTCTTTTTTCCACAAGTGTAAACCCATTCGCATCCACATTGCTTGGATTAAACATTTCGTGTCTTACAATGATGTGACTGTAGTTATTATTTATCACAACAGGAGCCATGTTACTGCTGTTGGGCTGGGGAACCCCGGGCATGTGGTGGTACTTTGCATCACTCCACTCGTGGTTTGGTGCGGTTGGTGGAGGGGGAACTGTGTTTTCTTGCTTGCCGTTTTCCCTTCTGTTATTCCACTTGTTTCTCCTCTTGCTATTTCTAGTGTTGTTGTGCGTGGGCGTCACCTGTGTTTCTTTGTTGCTCATCGTCTCAGTTGCTGATGAATGTGGGGGTCTTGGGGGGTGGGATTCTGACGCCGGGCCGGCCAAGGAGGAATGCGCGGCTCGCTTGCGTCAGCAAGGTCGCGCGCTTGCAGTGCCGCACAACACTGGCCGGTGATGACGTCAGATTCGGGTAGCACTGGGTTAGTAGTTGCATTATCCAGGGAGGTTGACATGGGGCTGGAGTTCACGAGGGGTTCAGGGCTAGGGTTCTTAAGAGGTTCTGGGCTGGGGATCATATGAGATTCGGTGTGGGGAGGTGGGAGAGTGTCAGTGGATGTGTGAGAGTTTGGTTCGGTGGGGGAGTTAAGGAGGGGGATAGGAGAGCAGAAGGGAAAAGGTTGGTAGCAAGATGTGTCTGGGGAGGCTACGTTGTCAGGAGGAAACTGGTAGGGAGGGGGGAAGAGACTAGACATGTTGGACAAAGAATTGATGCTGTCAGACCTACAGGACTTCCGTGCTGGTGAACGCCACGGCATACCTTCCTCGTTCTCAAAGAGACTGTTGAGGGTTGCTTGTTGCTTCACAAACATTTCCATTAACACATCGACTTTGTTTTGAAGCACATTAAGCGAGTCACCGGACGTAGGGTCGGCTGGCACTGTGTGTTTGAGTTCCCTCACTTTTCGTTTTGGTGAAAATATTTGTGAAAGCCATCGAAATTCCTTGCTTTTTGACGGGTGGGATCTTGTCGCTTGGCGCCTCTGTTGTTGTAGATACGATGATATTCTTATTGTCTACCAGATCGTCAAGCATGGTATGCACTGTTACACTGATCATTCTTTTCGTGTCATGAGTTGTGAGTCTGGGTCGCCTTGCATCGGACAGTTCAGTTACGATATTGTGTGCTTCCGCGATGTCCTCGGGAGTGTAATGCTTTTTCAGTTGTTCACAAAACAACATCCTAGCCCACAACTTTTTGGTCGCAATGAAGCACAAAATCGTATTTAGAACAATTGCAAGGCTGCCGAAATTGTAAATCTGATCGTTTGTTTCACTGCCTACACTGTCTACAATGCTTTCACTTGCACTATTTGCTGGTTCGGATGGTTCACTGTTTGTATTGCAAACCCCACCCTTACCCTGGTGGGGAAGGGGCCCGGCGCTCTGGGCACAGGGGCGGCCATATCCCTGGTCACTAGGGAGCCCATCACCCTGGGCAGGGGTCCAGTCTTGACTCGGACTACGGCGGGGCCCGCTTCCTTGGGCAGAGGTCCGGCCATGGTCCTGGCCTGAGGGGAGCCCGTCACCCTGGGCAGGGGGCTCGTTTCTCTGGGCCGAGGGTCCCCTGCAACTCTGGGGACAGGAGCTCGGGATAGCTCCCCGAGAGAGCCCCAGAGAAGCCCCCTGGCTGACCCCTTGTTGCCTAGGGGAGGCAGTCAGATTCCCCTCTGACCTTGTGGGCCCATTGGTAGCCATGGATGAAGTTGGTGCTTTGACTACTGCAGAGCAAACACAAAATAGGTCTGGACACCACAGCGTCTGAACACGAACGATGGGAGGCTTGGGGGAGGTGGGTCTTGCCAGTCCTCCTCCCCCCGGAGATAACCCATCGGCAACGTCTTGGATAATTGGAAATGCTGGGGGAAGGGGAAATGCCCAGCGAGAGAGGCGGGCTGTGGGCCCCGCTGGGAGGGCGGCTGCTGAGGCGCAGGATGAGAATGGGAGTTCCTCGTCCCACCTGCGTTCTGGCAGCCGCCAGCCCGATATGAAGCTTGTGGGGCAAAGCCCTAAGGAACCCCACAGGTGGAGGATGGGTCCTGCAGCCTGCCGCCTTTTATGTGGGGCAGCGTCGGCAGGGGTGGCAGAGGTGGCGTCCACCCGGAATGACTGCCCGAGGGTTATCCTCAGGTGGGAAGTCAGGGTGGGGGCTTGGAACACCTGCTCTTTGCATGAGGATGATCGGTTGCCCCTACTATCGAGGGAACTGGGGAGGCTGAGAGTTGGGGTGGCTGCTCACTCGGAGGTGAGAAGA
>NC_091577.1:5051692-5054192 GCF_042767895.1 Penaeus vannamei
ACAATACTGGTAATATCAAGGGTAATTATAAGTGAAATTACAATGATAATTATGATAACAATAATGATAATGATAGTAGTGGAAAGTAATAACAATGTTACAGTAATAATAATGATAATGATAGTAGTAATAATAAGATGATGATAACAATAATATAAAGGATAATAATATCAATAATTGTAACAGTTAATAATAAAGATGATATTAATAATAATAATAATAATGATAATAACAACAATAGCAATAATAATAATAATCATAATCATAATGATAATGATAACGATAATAATAATAATAATAATAATTGTATTGATGAAGATAATAATATTGATGATAACATTAATATTCATTTTAAATCATGATAATTACATTAATATCAATAAATAGGAGTAACAACAATAATGATAATCGTGTTCATAATATTGACAAAAATGAATAAAATTATACTGATAACCATAATAAAATAATGATAATAATGGTTATAGTAATAATTAGGATGTCAGTAATAATCGTATTAATAACAATAACAACAAAAATAACAACAATGATAATAATGATAAAAACAATTATAGTAACGATGATAGTAACAGGGATAATGATAATTACAATAATAATAATAATAATAACAATAATAATGATAATAATAACAAAAACAACAATAATGATATTAGTAGCAACAACAGCATTAACAATTATGATGATATCAAATAAAGTAATAAATAATAATGATAATAATAACAATGGTTATAATAATTGTAACAATAATATTGATAATAATAACAACCATGATAATAATATTAATATCAATAATGATGATAATAATAACAGAAGTTGTAGTAGTAGTAGTAATGATATTAATGGCAACAATAATGACGATGATGATGATAATGATGATGGTGATGATAATGAAAATGATAATGATGATAATGATAACGATGATTCACTGATGGGGAAAAGGAGGAAATCACCAATATTACTTACAAATATAAAAAATGAAATTCATATCGAACGGTGGAAAATTAAGCATATATCTATGTCTGACAAAAAAAAAAAAAAAAAAAAAAAAAAAAAAAACCCTCAGTGAGCGCATATCTCCGCCAAGGCAATGGAACAAAAAGTTGTCCCTATCTCGCAATGCTAATAATGGTTACCTCTACTGCCTAGGCAATAGGGGTAACTGTGATGCAATTATTAAAAAAATATTCTGTTCATGACTTTTTGAGTTATCTGTTTAACCAATAAACTATCTAATCAACAAGACCAAAAAATAACCTCCTTGGCATAGGTAGCTAACAATCAAGAAAACAATAAAACTGAGCTATGACGTAATGCGTATTGCAATTTATAAGTTTAAACCAGGACTAATGGAACTTAATGAAATTATGTATGCAGCAGCAAAAGTTCTTACTTTAAAATGTAGTATCAAGAAGAAACAAGTAAATCTAAAAAAGAAACCGTCTTGGAAAGATAAAATTCAAAGCATGGGGAAATTTCTGTACTTCGTGAACTGGAAAAGGGAATAGACGTAAAGGTCTGTGCCTGCAGGAACCTAAGAGGAAATGACCTGCTACAATCTGCTGCGCAAAAGCAACATTTAAAGAAGGCAAGCCTGTGGATACAAATGAAATTAACCTAGAGGAGGGATCTGTCATCAGAAACTTGGATCAAGAGGAAGTTAACAAATACCTTGGAATAATGAAGGGTTAGGGATCCAACTTAGGTCGAAAAAGAAGATTCGCAAGGAATGTTATAGAAGAGTTAGGTTATCCTGAACACAACTAGACTCTAGACACTGTAAACATCCTACCTTTGATAACATACAGCTTCAGTGTGATCACAAGGACCATACGTGACCTAAGAAAAATTGACACAAAGACAAGAAAGTTCCTCATGATAGTTTGTGAGTCTTCGAGAATACCTAGATTCCTCTGGCAATTGGATGCTTTTACTTGTAAGAGATGAATTTGTATACACCCTGCCATGCACTAACAAAAAGAGGGTTAAAGAAGAAGCAAAAAATATGGAAATGCAATGGTAACAGATTAGGAAATTAAACCCTCCATCCTACACGAACACAATACTCCGACGTTGATCAATTACACACTCATCAGTGGTTAGGCACATCAGTGTTGAAGGCCAAAACGGTAGGATTTTTAAAAACTGCTCAAGAACAAACTCCTACCAGCCAATGTTCTGAAAAATGGAGCTAGCTTTATCTGGTGCTTCTGTGATAAGCATGTTGAAACCATTGATCACCTTGTATCTGGTTGCTCTGTATTGACTCCTACAGAATAAAAAGCTTTCAAACTAAGGACGTCCCGCCAAATACCCTGGATGTAAAGCCATTGTGTCCAGGGTTTGGTGCTGGAGTTCGTGACGTCATCATTTGAATAAGCAGAACCTATCAACTGGCTGAGAACTGGCTCAGCCCCCTTGCTCCTGGGTATGAGTGATAATGCTTCATCTCCAGAGCCCTGCAATGCCCATTAGCTCGAGCTTG
>NC_091577.1:5059192-5061692 GCF_042767895.1 Penaeus vannamei
GCGCAGTTGAAATGGGTAGGTGGAGTGACAGCTGGAGTGCCACGCCCCCTCGCAGTGAATGGTACATTCCACAATACCATTTCCATATACTTCATGGCATGACAATGATATGCAGTACAGTCCATTTAAATACATTTTTATGTATAATTTTTATACATTGTGTCACATAAAATATATTAATAGAGTTATTTAATTTAGAATAAGAATTTCTAGATATAAGTAATTATTAATTTTGTCTGCCTAATAGATAATTCTTGAGTTTACCTTTAAAATAAAATATTAAACTCTGTGTCTCTGATTTCCGATGGAATTTTGTTCCATGAAAAGGGGTCCTCGCACTGACAGCATTTTCATACCGGTTACAATTTTAGTTCTTAGTACATATAGATTGTTAATTTGCCTAGTTATCTCTTTAAAATCAGGAGATACATGATCATATTTTCGTAAATCACCATAAGCAACTTTGGCAGCGCAATTCTGTAGTTTCTGAACCCTTTCAATTTGCGTTTTCTTTGTCGTCCCCAAACTCTTGAACAATAGTTTACAATGCTGAGTACTAGCGATTGTATAACCACAAATTAGTACGTGTTGATCTTTGAAAGCAGTCTCCGATTCGGTTTGGATACAAAAAGAAGCCTGTTACTTTCTTACACATTTTATCAATGTGGGAGTCAAAGAGCATATACTGTTTTTAACAACAGTGTTAGGTTTTATATGATTTCCATTAACATTTAATACAATATTATCCGGTATTCTCGAAATGGGATGTCGAGAACCGATAAACAGATATTGGGTTTTCTTTTAATTCAGGAGTAATCCATTCTTTTGAAAATGTAACTTGACGGTAGATGTTCTGCTCTTTCAGTCAAATTAGGAATGCTTTCGATATCTCTGGATAGAAGTAACTGTGTGTCATCTGCATACTGGACAACAGATCAATCAGATAAAGAGTGAGAGATCATGCACATGAATAGAGAAAAGTATTGGCCCTAGAACAGAGCCCTGAGGGCCGCCAAAGCAAACATGCCTTGGAGTAGATACGTATTTCCAATTCTTACTGATTGTCACCTGTTGGTTAGATAACTTCAAAACCAGAGTGTATGCAAGTGTAACTTTATACATTTAATTAGTATTTCAAACCAATCAAAAACCTTAGATAAGTCTAGCAGGATAAGAAGATTTATTATTTATTCATGTTTTTAATATATTTTGTCAGAAACTTTTTGGAGAGCGGGTTTCGCGAAGAGGCTTCCTCGAAATCTATACCAACCTATTAGATTCCAAAAATGACATGAACTGCTTACCAATATTTTTTTTCAAATCTTAGAAAAAATTGGGAGCATGGATATTGGACGGTAGTTGCTTACGCCATCAGTGTCATTATTCTTAAGGAAAGGAAAGACATGAGATGGCTTCCACAGATCTGGGAAAGTGTCAGTGACGATTGCTGTTTATTATCATTGTGAGATAAATAACAATGATTGGCAATAAATATTTTATAGAATAATTGGGGATACCATCTGAGCCATACAAATGTTTCGCTGAGGGATTCTATGGTCAATATTACCGTGTCTCAGTCCACTGGATCAGGTCTAAATATGCTACTAGGATTTCCATATTCATTATGACTTTTCTGAGATTATGATTTTCTTGTGATATTTCGTATGCGAGTCTACCAATAGTGGGGCAAAAATAATTAAATTCTTCTGTTCTTTCCATTAGATCATCGCTGTCATTTAATCAGCCGGGATCATTTTCGTAATGGTCTTTCATGTGGCAGTAATATATATATATTTTTTTTTACTTTGGAATTCTCCTTTAAAATACCTTGATCTATAAATAATTTCATATACCTCTTTTCTGCTTTATCTTGCTCACGTAGTGACAAACATGAAGGATTAGACAGTTCTTTTCCTAAGATGGTCTCATTCATTGCATCTTTGATGTCATCATTTACCCACGGGGCTGAGGACCGGGATATTTTCCTGGTTACAATTGGAACACAAGAGATGATACAGTTTATAAATCCATTATTAAGAGGCTGCACCTGTAAATTATCATCATCGGAATGTAAGATATTATTAAGTGTAGGGTTTCGTCCAAAAGCAGATAGCAGACGCTGGCTCTTCCTCATGCCTCTAAAAGTATGAAACACTGGTTATCTTTTTGGTTTACATATATTTAGAGTTGCGACTATCAATTCATGATCCGTAATCGGGCTGATGGTAATTTCGAAGTTAGATATGACCTCAAGCTTGTGTGTAATCATATGAGTGTTGCGGAAGTGAGGAATATCCTGCTTGGTCTATCTACGACCTGAGTGAAATGCAAATTCTTTACGGCTATGCATTTTGTTGTCTGGCGCTAAAAAAAATATCATTAAAATCCCTACAATAATAACAGACTTTTTACGTATGCAAAAATCCCGTTGACAATCCGAAATATAGGTAAAGGACGGAGCATGAGGATGGCGGTAGACGCAGCCGACATTGATTGATGG
>NC_091577.1:5094192-5096692 GCF_042767895.1 Penaeus vannamei
AGGCTCCGATGGAAAACGGGTCCCCCCCATGAACATCTGCACGGGTTCACAAGGGGTAAGAGCACTGCTCATAGCATTTCCACACTCTTAAGCACAATCTGCACCTCGCCCGCCGTGGTTGTCTTCCTTGACCTGGAGAAGGCTTTTGAGTTGGCAAGTCCACTTGCCATTCAAGAGACCCTAATCCACAAAGGAGTCAAAGGCAAACTCTTGGCCTGGATAGCTGACTATTTTAAAAATAGATCAGCAAATGTCAGATTTCAAGGCCACTTCTCACAGCACATGCCACTTGAAAATGGAACTCCTCAGGGAGGGGTTCTTAGTCCAGCCCTGTTTAATACCCTCATGTCCAACATACTCGACATTCACCTGCCAGAGGGATGCAAGATCATCTCTTATGCAGATGACTTGGCAATCATAGCCTCTGGCAACCACTGCCTTACTAGAGCTCAGCGTTGTCTGAACCTGGTGTCTGAAGAGTGTTGTAGGACGGGTCTAAAAATATCAGCAGCAAAATCCAAAGCAATGGCACTGAGAACCAATGTCAGAAACAAAAAACTCACCATACAGGGTATGGATCTGGAATGGGTGAAGGATTATCTATACCTTGGTGTATGGATAGGACACTCACTCACTTTCAAAAAGGAAATCCAATACCTGCTTGACAGAACCAAGGAAAGACTGTCAGTCATGAAAGTCATAACAGGGAGACACATAGGAGCAGGACACAAAGTACTAAGATCATTCTATGTACATGCTGTCCGTCCTATTATTGACTATGCATCTGTCGCCCTCATTGCTTCCAGCACAACATTAAAAGAAAAACTGGAAACAATACAAAACGAAGCAGCCAGGATAATTCTAGGTGCACCTAAGTGGACAAAGGTCATCAACCTCCTCATGGAAGCTGATTTACCGTCCATGGACACTAGAATAGATCTAATGGCAGCACAGTTCCTTTCCAAGGTCCTGCAGGCACCCACAAACTCCTATCTAAGACAAAGAGTTCTCAGACGCCTACAACAAGATTACCAGTTGTTTGCAGACAATTCCTGGCTCACACATACAGCCAGAGTTTTGATACGCTTTCAACTAAAAGATTCATTGCTTGCCAAGGGTATGGACTCCCCTCACTCTGATTACAAAGAACCCCCGCCGTGGGCAAACGAAATGATCGAATTCTCAATTCTAAATCTCACAATGAGAAAAGATCAATATTCCATGCCTAGCCTAAAGGCACAAGCACAAAGGGTCATTGAACAAATAACTCCGCCGGGTAGTATAACTTACTACACGGACGGATCCGTGGATCCAATAAACCATACTGCAGGCGCCGGCTTTGCAACAAAGGATACCACAGCATCCATTAGGGTCACTGACAATGCCTCAACGCTTCAGGCTGAAACGGTTGCGATCATGGAAGCATTGACACACGCTTCCCTGAGGGGAGGGCACGTTGTCATTCATACAGATTCAAGAGCAACTATTGACAGCTTACAGCATAGCATGCCCCCAGATAACATCTACCTCTTGACAACAGTACTATACATAGCCCAAAGAATCCTTAGTCAAGGTAGAAGAATCATCATAAACTGGGTCCCAAGCCACATAGGCATACAAGGGAACGAGCTTGCTGATAAACTAGCCGAAAAGGGCAGGGGTATGCCCCCATCCTCCATGATCGTTAAACCCAGCCGAAGGGGACTGAGCCAAGGTACCAAAGCTGCAGCGTGTGCGGTCCTCCGGGGAGCACATAGAGAAAACATCACAAAATCGCTCGCTGCCAAGTGGTACTCAGATGCTTCAGGCTATGAGCCACTGGCCCTTCCTCCAAACACAAAAAGAGGTACCGAAGTCATACTATTCAGACTAAGACTAGGTTACCAATGCGCTTGGCAAATTATTGACAATGAGATTGCCAGGTTATACAAACACTGCGGCGAGCCTAACGCCACCCTGTTACATTACTTGCAGAATTGTGTACACACACAATTTCTGAGGCAGGGACCACCCACCACAGCCGCCGGGCTGGTAAAAAGGGTGTGCAACATGCTTTCACCATGGCAGCTGGATCGCTTGCTTGCAATCCAGCCACCGCGGTAAGCATGCAGTTCAAAGAAAACATCTGAGTTAACTAGAAATAGTTAACACAGGCCGGGCCACTCCAGAGAAAAGGCCCGGGCGAAGCTTGACTTCGTAAATCTAACTGAACTGAACTGAACCGAGTTCATCACTCACGATCCTCCAGCCGAGCAATACACAGCAAGCAGCAACTAGGCCTACCCAGGCCTTAGCCGACGGGTGAGCCGCCCCGGCTCTCCCCGGCGATCTCCAGCACACCAGCCATACCTGTGGGCACTCACACCCACACACAAAAGCTCCTTAAAGAGATGATTGACACCAGTCAATGGCGGATGCAAATCCATTGCCATACTGGTGACTTTCCGGAGTGACACAAATACCCAGCCTTCTGGAGTATCACGGTTATCGCTCGCTCGCT
>NC_091577.1:5158117-5160617 GCF_042767895.1 Penaeus vannamei
GGTCACACCTTTACTTCCCCAATAAACTCCTCAAGCAAGTCCCCTTTCATTCTCCAAGAACTCCACGCCCCATACTTTTTCACAACTGGTGGCTTAGCGGTGGAAGAACCTCACAACGCCGAATGTTCCTGAAAGATCATCTCCTACCGAAGTGTCTCCTCACCTTTACGCCAGCCATCGCTACCAAGATCCACGCCACCCACACCATGTCTCCCATACTATATCATGCTGACAACTCACGTCTGTGCTACGCTCCCGACGACCTCTCTCTTTCCGCATGCGGAGATGTAAACAAAGCCTCGGAGTGTGCGCCTCTATTTTCCACTGTTCCCTGCTTTATTCAGACCTTCCAGACGCCTGCTGCTGTTGAAAACACCGTAAAGGTTTGCTACATCCCTGAGGAAAGTGTGCTGAATAGTAGCATTGGACTTAGCCTATAAAAGTAGGGGGGAAAATAAGATTCTGTATCCAGGCCCCTCTGATCGGTTTTGCCCGCCACTGCGCATGCGCACTGTAGGCCGTGATATACTGTTGACGTCATGTGCTGCTCCTGTACCCTAGTCGAGGCATAGTTATTATGGATTATACAAGACCAGTTTCCTTCGTTGACCTAGATGCTGATCCAGCACTCAGTGAAGAGGAGATGCGTGCGGAAGACTGGCCATTGTTACTGCCTCAGGCTGGGGGGACAGACACGAGGCCGATCGCCGCGCCCCGGCCCCACACCTCTAGTAAGCAGCCAATTGACTCCACCTCGGACACTGATAGTGAGCCCTTGTCGCCCGCTGCCAAATCAACCAGACGCAAGGGTTCTTCGCCTTCTTGTGAGACTCGTGATGTGGCCCCTGACAATCAACTTTTGCCTCTGTCGTGTCATAACATATTGCATAGGCCCAACGCTGTGCATAATCAACCCTTCCCAACATTTGCGTCGCGAGCAGAGTATGTCAAACTTGTATCCAGAGATAACCCAGGTGTAGACATAAAGCTTTGATGGCTGGCTAAGGTAAACCAAGCATTCAGTCTGGATCGCAGTCTTGCTGAGGTCAATATGTCAGCAGTGACATCTCGTTTTGTTTCTGTATCTAGAAAACATGAGGATGTTATAAACAGTATGACACGAGAATTTTTGGCTCTGCAGATTGATATGCAAGATTACCTTGAGAGGCCTTGCAAATATTCCACCTTTCTCCTTGCCCAGTACCCAGTTAGTGTAGATCCCTCCAAGGCTAAAGAATTATCTGGTGTTTATTCTGCTGGCTGGTTTCATCAGAATGGTGTACCCATTAATCGACTGGTTATTACCTGGAGTCTTCCTGAGGCACCACCGCCAACTATTACTGCTAAAGAAAGATGAGGAGCAAAACATTCCAATTACAAAGGATGAACTTCGCCATGCTCTTGTTAGGGGTAAGGCTCCAGGTGATGATGGGATCACATACTGTCTTAAGCCTCTTCCTCAAAGTCCCTGGTGATCCCCTCTTACAACCTCTGCCTCAGACATGGATATGTGTCACAAGACTGGACAAAGAGCCTAATTGTATCTGATCCTAAGCATGGCACTGACAAGTTTAGACCAATATCCCGTACATCTTGCTTCTGTAAAGTGCTGGAACGCATCCTCCTGAATCGCCTTATGTATCGCCTTCAGGATAAACTCTCACCCAGATTATAAGGTTTCTTGCCACAGTGCAGCACACACCACTGTCTATTGGAGCTATACACCCACCTCTCCTCTACAAGTCTTGTGGCGTTCATGGACCTGAAAAGTGCCTTTGACATTGCAAATCCAGATGTGATCCTCGACCAACTTGTGGACTTTGGTATTTGTGGAAACGTATTGCGATGGATACGAGGATACCTAAGCATCTTTAAAGGTGCCTGCAGCACACCCAAGTGCTTTGGTCTTGGGACTCCACAGAGAGGAGTCCTTAGTCCATTTCTTTTCAATATCCTTATGCACCGCCTCATCTCCAAGATCTCTGACATCCCAGGGACAACAATCACATGCTATGCTGACGACATCTGTGTTCACTCCAACTCCCCAGAAGATTTGCAGCATTTCTTACATTCATTTTACGAGTAGTCCTCTTCATATGGCTTGTAATTTTTTCTGAAAAAAGCAGGATCACTCCACAAAACCCACGAACACTGCCTGAATTTTCAGTGGGCCCCAGCATTATACCATTCTGCACACAGTATATTTATTTAGGCTCTCCAGTTGGAGTCACGGTTGCATCGGCGCCATGAACCCCTCTGCTGGTTAACCAACAATGCTGCTGGGGTCTCCATTCATGTGGCCAGAAATATATATACTGCATTTATCCGTTCAGTAGTTTATTACCTATCTCCAGCTCTTAGTCAACTCTCCAGGACAGTGCTAGATCCGCTTGAAAAAAAAAATAAATAAAAATAAAATAATGCATTCTAGGGTGCCCAATGTCTACTAGGATTGTTAATATGCAGCAAGATCTTCATCTCCCTCCTTTAGTAGAACGAA
>NC_091577.1:5220617-5228117 GCF_042767895.1 Penaeus vannamei
AATTTAATGAATCATAAAACGTAAAATGTAAAACGTAGAACCAGGAAACAAAAAATGCTAAAAGAAAAATGGTAAAAGGATAAAGGTAAAAGCTTGAAAGGCAAAACAAATGAAACAAAATAAAATCCAAATGAATTAAAAGGAAAACTCAAGCAGTAAAATGAAATGAGTAAACGAAACTAAAACAAGGCCAAATCAGCTAAAATAAAGAAAATAAAATGTAAAAGAACAATCCTAATTATCACCGACTAAGAAACTAACAGCAACGTCACCAAGCTGGGTGGTCACTTTCGACCTTGGGCGCCCAGGTTGATGGACCCTAACAGCATCGAGAAGTGATTCTTCCCAGGGAGTAGTCTTTCCCTTAGATACAGATATCGTTGCGACAGGCTCATCTTCGGGCTCGGGATCGTCAGGTCCGAAGTCGAGCTCTACAGGAGGGACATAAGGCTTCAGATCGTTTATGTGAGCACGGCGTCGTGTGTTAGGCGGCGCTGTATCCTCTAGAAGGAAAGCTACTGGTCCTAGTTTTCTGACAATGCGACAAGGCCCAGCCCAGCGGGAACCAAGAGGCCCATTCCTGACAGATGGAGGAATTCGCCTCATCACCAGGGAACCTATAGTTGGAGAAAAGGCGACTCTAGAGGCCTTGTTATAATGCCTGGCCCAGGTTTCCTGTGCATGCCTAGCCGTCTCTGTTGCCAAATCCCTTGCCTTTCTCATACTCTCTTGAAATTCAGAGGCTTCAACATTATCAAATTCTATAAGGTTGGTGTTTGTCGCGGGAAAGTGCATGTGCCGACCTAATAATAAGAAAAGAGGCTGTTCATTCGTAGACCGATGGATGGAAGAGTTGAGGCCCAGACGCACAGTGAAGAGATACTTGGGCCAGCGGCGGGGTTCTTTCTCAGCCAGCATAGCTAAAGCATCCTTAACCATGCGATTGGTTCGCTCGATCATACCATTGCTCTGCGGATGATAAGCTATAGTGAAGTGATGGTCGACTTGCAGATTATGGCAGACCTCTCTGAACAGTCCAGCAGTGAACTCTGGACCATTATCTGTGAGCAGATATCGAGGTGGACCAAAGAGAGTGACCCAGTGGTCTAAAAAGGCATTTGTCACAGTAGCTGATGTCTTATTCCTGAGGGGAATTAACTGTAAAAATCGACTTTGGTGATCTATTATACTTAGAACGTAGCGGAAGCCCTTTGTGGAAAGTCCCAAATCTGTAATATCTGCAGAAACCCGTTCCATTGGGAATTTCGCTGCCAATAAAGACTCTAATGGAGCCTTCTGAGTGTTTCCTCTGCGCCGCTGGCAAGTCTCACAAGCTTGGACATACAGCCGAGATTCTTTCAACATATTTGGAAAATGAAACCTGTTCCTGAGGTTAAGGTAAGTCCGATGAACACCAGGATGAGCAGCTAAAGGAGGCCCATGTGCAAGCTTAAGTGCCATTGCTCTGAGAGACTGAGGGACCACCAGCTGATGAATGGTCCAGTCTGGGAGGTGTCTTATATGGTACAACACATCCTGCTGTAATTCAAATTCTGAGAGAGCTAACGGTACTCTTTTCTTAGGTAAAGATTTCTCCTGAAGGTATGAAATGACTTCAGCCCACAAAGGATCAGCCATCTGGATCCTGCAAAACTGAAAGAAGTTTCAGTTTTGCAGGATCCATTTGTGTGATATCAACTGCAGCACAGGGCCGTGATAGCAAGTCAGGTACTTGGTTCACAGCACCTTGTTTGTACAGCAACTCATACTGATAATGAGAGAGATCGTGAGCATATCGGGAGAGCCTAGGGGACTTCGTCTTGCGCTTTAAAACGTATGTCAGCGGCCTGTGGTCGGTATAGATCTTAAAGCGACGGCCATAAACATATGGGTCAAATACCCGGACACCCTCTACCACAGCCAGAGCTTCCAAATCAATGGCAGGGTACCTCGATTCTGCATTTCTGAGCTTGCGGGAGAAGTACCCAATGGCGTGAGGTACTCCCACATCATCATGCTGAAATAATGCAGCACCAATTGCAATCTGGCTAGCGTCAGTATGAATTTCAAATTCGCGGGTGAAATCTGGCTGATGTAAAATAGGAGCAGTGATTAGTTTTTGTGTTAAACTCTTAAAAGCTGCTTCTTGTTCTTGTCCCCAAGCAAAAGGTGCATCCTTCTTTAGGAGACGAGTTAAAGGAGCTGCTAATGTAGCATATCCATCAATGTGCTTTCTGAAAAAGCCTATTGCACCAAGGAAGCATTGTACACCTTTGACATTCTTAGGGGCATTCATTTCTGCAATACATGTCACCTTCGATGGATCAGGGGCAACCCCTTCTCCAGAAACTTCAAAGCCTAGAAAACGGATCTTATCTTTCACAAAATTACATTTAGAAAGGTTCAGCTTAAGACCAACCTTACAGAGAAGACTAAGGGTCTCATCAAGATGTTGGAGGTGGAGATCAAATGAAGCACTATATATTACAATGTCATCAAGGTAGGCAAGAGTATGTCTACCCAGAACTGGTGATAAAATGACATTCATTGTGCGCTGAAACGTTGATGGTGCCGTCGCAAGTCCGAAGGGCAAGCGCTTAAACTGGAAAAGACGATGACCGTCACTGAAAGCTGTCTTAGGCCGGTCTTCTGGCTTTACTTCCACACTCCAATAAGCGGCTCTATCATCTAAACATGTAAATACAGACGTGCTATTAAGGTCGTCTATTAGCTCATCAATACGGGGAAGTGGATATGTGTCAGGCGTGGTAATAGAATTCAGGTTTCTGTAGTCTACACAAAACTTTACCGATCCATCTTTCTTCTTAACTAATACAACTGGAGAGAGCCATGGTGATGTGCTAGGCTCAATCACTCCAGCCTCTAGCATCTTGTCACATTCTGCTTTGATGACCTGGCGAGTGGCATGTGGAAGACGCCATTGCCGTGTCCAAATTGGCCTAGTCTCAGAGGTTATTATTGTGTGCTGAACTCCAGGCACTGTACCAATACTCGTTTTATCCCCACTAAATAGTAGTGGATAGCGATGTAACACTTCTTTCAATTTGGAACGAGACTCACTAGGAAGATGAGTCAATAAACCATCTAAATCAGGAAGTTTATGTGATGACAAAACTTCACTCTTATCACCTACAGTTTCTGTTTGGCTATGTGTGGTTACTGCACAGGCGGGTGATGGAGAGAGGTCAACATCAGGGAAAATGGCGAAATGATCATCCTCATACCCAAAATCATAGAGGCCATAAGCACAATCAAATTCATCCTCTGAAAAGGATGGGTGCTCAATTTCTTCTGGCTCGACCAGGGATTCCTCAACCTGTGAGATGCCCGGCAACCCTGGGGATTCCTCGACCAGAAGAGGAGAACCAGCTTCACCACCATCACTGGTGCCAACTTCTCTTTCTGACACACCATAGACATTGCCTAGCTTCTTGCCATTCTTAAGAGTAAGTGGCCTTGTACCAAGATTAACGACCCAAACATCGCATTCTCTTTGTGGAGTGACTTTCGCAACACTATTTGGAACCATAAACATAGGACCACTTTGAGCTTCCAGCACCACTGCATCTCCTGTAACATCCCTAGAGACCTTGCATCTGACAAACTTAGCAGCTTTACCTGGAATCGATGTGGCTCTATGAACGTGAACGTGTCGGGAATCAAATGGAAGTGTGCGTGCCTGATCTTCTTGAGTGTGACACGTCTGGGTTGTGGACGTTTTCAGAATATCAGTTTCGTGTTGAAATGACATATCATCAGCTAAACACCTAACTGTGGGTTCCCCTTGGGAAGTGATAGATACCACATTCTTGTTCGCAATGGTTGTGTTCAGAGAGCCTGCTGTGGCTGTACACAGCGGCGGAAGCATCTAGCTCTGTGGTGAACACGTCTGGCACTGAAACAAGGCTTACATGTAGTGACTGTGTGTCTGTGAAGTGTACTGGCAAGTGACACTTGTTAATGATGAGGTAAGCTGAAGGAGGGCTGGTATGATGGACAAGTGTGAAATCGACACGTCTTAACAGGTCCATACCAAGTAAAATATCGCCTGGAAACTTTAAGTTCTCTACACAAAGAAGCCTATGAGTGATTACAAGTTTGGGAGAAATGTTAAATTTGAGTTTTGCTTCGCATAAGGCTTCTTCTGGGACCCCTGAAACTCCAAATATGGTTTTACTTGACGGGTATTTCTTATATCCATGCGTCCGTTGCAAAGCTGAAGGCTTTACAATGGAGACTTCTGACCCAGTATCAACAAATGCTAATACAGGGGAGCCACTCGCATTAATTGGGACGATTGGTCTCCCTGACTGGTGACTGACTGAGTCTGCTGGGGTTCTCGCTACTGATTTCCCCTCGAGAGTATCCGACGTCGACTGGGGTTGGTCGGTGCCGGCGTTCAGGAAAGGGACAGTTGGCTGCTCTGTGCCCTTGCTGCCTACAATTAAAACATGCCGTAGCATTGTTAGCTGCACGACATTCATGTGTATTATGCGTACTTAGTCTGTGAAACTCGCACCACTTCTCTGTGTGTGTAACATTAACATACCGCCGAGACTGCTGCTGCCTAATTGCTGTGGGTTCAGGCTGAGGAGAGTTAGAATCGTACTGACAGATGCCCATTCTTGTATTATAAATTCGCTGAGCAAACTCTGCAATTACTGACGGGGGTTCGTCCTCTTTGATAGTTAAAAAGTCTCTCAGCCAGTTCGAAACAGCCTGAAGGAACATACGACGTATAAGCTGTTCAGGGTTACCAATGGATTCGGGGTGATCACGATAACCCTGGTATATGTGCGCCTCAAGAGAAGTAAAATAATCTAGAGGAGCCTGCACAGATGTCATCTTATGGCTATCAAGCACCTTGAAAAAATCTGACGAGCTATATGTCCCCCTAAACTTCCTACGTAATGCAGCTTTAAAAGTAACCCAATCCATAAACATATCGAAAGCGGGACCATTGACAATGAGGTCTGCATTGCCCCTGCAGTGAGCCTTAGAGAAGTGCCTCGTCTGTTGCAGGCCGAGTCATGTTCTCGATGGCTCTGATCCAGGTTTCAAGTTCCTGGTTTCTCTTTAGCGGGTTATTGGCTGAAGTTTCACCGCGAAAAATCGGAATGGAATCCCTATTAACTATGTAGGCAGGTGGACTTACAGCATAGGCTACATTAGGGAAAGTGGGTAGAGGAGCAGGAGGAATGAATCCCGGTGGCATGGTATTGTTAGAATGTTGTGGCTGATGTATATGCGGTAAATGAACTGGCCTATCATGGGGTAATCCTTGCGCAATCAAAGGAATCTGACGTGGGGGCGCTTGATCGAATGAACATTTCTCTTCCCTATGTTCCTCTAACGAACTTTCACTCCTTATATTCACATCTATCTCACTTGCATGTCCTATAACACTCGCTCTTCCTTGCTCTTTCAACTCTTTCTCACAAAACTTTCTCTCTAACCTTTCATTCCTACTTTTCATTTCATTTAACTCTACTTCCAAACTATCATTCTTGTTCTTCACTTCTCTCAACTCTGTTCTCAAACTATGCAACATGTTCATAATCTCCTCATGTATTGAAAGGTTTCGGGAAATGTCGACGTTATCGTCGCGGACCTCCGGGATTGCAACATGAGCAACCTCATCAAGAACTTGTAATGTACCAGCACCCTGTGACTCATTACCCTGTGATTCAGCACCTAAAGTCCTTTTTGTTTTAGGCGGCATCATCTGATTTTGAGAGCTGCAGTACTACAAAAACAGACAAGATAACATACAGTTTTGTAGGCGAGTTACAGCGTGGCGCGCGTAGATCACACAGAGATCTACTGTCGTGGTCACTCTGCAGTGTGGTCACCCAAACAGCAAACACAAACTAAAAATACAGACATGTATTAAAAAAATATGTTTAAAAGTATGCCATCATATATATGCATCATTACAAAGGCGTATGGGGAACTATAAGGAAATCTTATCTCGCCGCTAGCCACCAATTGTGGGAGGCATGGTATTGGGCCTCTCATGCGATTTTTTACAATTATTTATTTTCGTGTTTATTATGCTGTTGTTGCATTAGCATCAGGTGTTTGGTTCATTAGCATGGCCCCGTGAAAGGTTCTGAACACCAGTGAGCTTCAAGCTCGTCGTGGTAAAACGGGCCGAATTAGAGTTACACTTGCAAAATATACGTTTAATTCGTAAAGCGTTCAAGAACTGGCATATAGCGTAAACTAACTATACACATGGATAAAAGTGAGCAACCAACTACTTATTTTTAAGTATAAATCTGTGACGGTTGTGGTATGTCACCAAATTCCTTGGGTTGTAGGAGAAGGAAGCGCCTCCGTGTCTCGGAGCAGACTAATTTATTTCTTCTAGGTGTGTACATAGGGGGTGTGCGAAATTACTGCCGCGATGGTTTCGCGAAAGGTAAATTAGTGGAGCCACTTGTTCTGCGTGGGCATCCAGGTACTCCGCTAATCTCGTTTATACATGAATGAATGAATACCTGACTCAGATGCGTAAAAACAAATAAAATGTCTAGTAAAAGAAAACATGAAAATAATCACATGATAAAAGCTGGGCTGTGTGAATAGACATTGTAGTTCGGCGTGTATGGAGAGAAACGGCCCAGGCCAGGTAAGCAGGTGTATCGCTCATTACGGCGGCAGACTAATGGGTATGCATATCGTTTCTTAGTTCAATAACGCAATGTTGCACGAAGACGGGTTCCTCAGCTTACACACACACACACACACACACACACACACACACATATATATATATATATATATATATATATATATATATATATATATATATATATATATACATATATAATAGATAGATATAGATGAATAGATGGATTCTGGCCATCAGTTCTTACTACTCGCGTATTTCTCGTTGCAGATGCTGACGCTGTCCCCAGCGGCGCTGCCAGAGGACGTGCACACCCTAAGCGTGGCCGGGTGCGCCTCTGTGGGCGTGTCAGGCTCCCTGGCCGGGCTGCCTCTGCGGGTGATCACTGTGAAGGGCGTGAAGGACCTGCGACTGCCCGCCCATGCCTTCCTGGGGGGCCTGGAGCACATCGCGACCGTGACCGTGGAGGACTCGTCCATCACTGCCATTCCGAGCTTCAGCTTCAGCGCCCTGGACAACGCGTTCAGCATTCTGTTCAACAGGGTGGCGATCGACACGATCTCGAGCGATGCCTTCTCCGACCTGATGCACCTTCGGTACCTACGGTTTGTCGAGTGTGACATCGGCAAGATTGAACGCAACGCCTTCGGTCGAGGGACAAGTAAAATCGCAAATTTTGTTTTCGACGAGTGCGAGATAGGGCGCATACAAGAGCGAGGGGTCTGGCTGGACGACGCTGAAATTGTTCAAATCGATAAGAGCTCTGTTGATGAAATGGCCGTCAACAGCGTCAGGCTGAACAACGCCTATTTCTTCTATCTGACGAGAAGTGCAATTCGTCACTA
>NC_091577.1:5255617-5260617 GCF_042767895.1 Penaeus vannamei
TATAATAACAGTAATAGCATTATCATCATCCTTTCTATTGTTATTGGTATGAAAATTATTAGAATATTGTGAATTAGTGCTATTATTTCTATCATCATAGAAATTACCATTAGAATTATTATTCTATCATTATTCTAATTATCATTGTCATCATTATCATAATTATCGTCAACATTAGTGGTATTATCGTGGAAATTATCATAATTACCAGAATTAATGGTGAAATCCTCATAATCATCATTTAGAATCGATAAGGGGGGTGGGGGTTCGACCATTGTCTCGTAAGGCTGTAATTGGCTAGATTTCCCGTTTTTCGACTTTTTGGATTTTTATTTACTCTTAGCCTTTTTTTCATTATAAATGGGCTCAATAATTATCATTATGATTATTATTATCCATTTTGTCATTATTGTCATTATTATCATCATTAAAGTTATAATTATCGCCATAATCATCATTATTATTATCATTATTGCAGTTATTATCATCATTATGGCAACTATTAAAGTCATTTTCATCATTATAACCCTTTCTATAATGATAATGATAATGATAATTATATGGAAAATAACAGCAATAATAGAAATTATAATAACAGTAATAGCATTATCGTTATCCTTTCTATTGTTGTTACGGGTATGAAAATTATTAGAACATTATTAATTATTAATATTATTTCTATTATCATTATAACTATCATTAGAATCATTATTTTATCATTATTCTAATTATCTGTCATTATTATAATGATCATAATTATCGTCAACATTAGTGGGATTATCGTGGAAATTATCATAATTATCAGAATTAATGCTGAAATCTTCATACTTATCATTTAGAATTGAAAAAGGGGGGTTTTCGACCATTCTCTCAAAAGGCTGTAATTCGCTAGATTTTGCCGTTTTTCGACTCATGGGATTTTTTTTACTTTTAGCCTTTTTTTCTTTATAAATGGGCTCAATAATTATCATTATGATTACTATTATCCTTTTTATCATTATTATTATCATTATTGTCATTATCATCATCATCAAAGTAATAATTATCGCCATAATTATCATTTTTATTATCATTATTGCAATTATCATCATTATGGCAATTATTAATATCATTTTCAATATTAGAACCCTTTCTATAATGACAATGATTATGATAATTTTAGGGAAAATAACAGCAATAATAGAAATTATAATAACAGTAACAGCATTATCATTATCCTTTCTATTGTTGTTATTGGTATGAAAATTATTAGAATATTGTTGATTATTGCTATTATTTCTATTATCATCAAAATTATCATTAGAATTTTTATTTTATCATTATTCTAATTACCATTGTAATTATTATCATAATTATCGTCGACCATTCTCTCATACGGCTGTAATTCGCTAGATTTTGCCGTTTTTCGACTTTTCGGATTTTTAATACTTCTAGCCTTTCTTTCATTATAAATGGGCTCAATAATTATCATTATGATTATTATTATCATATTTGTCATTATTATCATTATTGCCGTTATAATCATCATTAAAGTAATAATTATCGCCATATTTATCATTATTATTATCATTATTGTAGTTATCATCATTATGGCAATTATTAATATAATTTTCATCATTATATCCCTTTCTATAATGATAAGGATAATAATGATAATTTTAGGGAAAATAACAGCAATAATAGAATTTATAATAACAGTAATAGTATTATCATCCTTTCTGTTGTTGTTATTGGTATGAAAATTATTAGAATATTGTTATTTCTATTATTTCTATTATCATCAAAATTATCATTAGAATTATTGTTTTACCATTATTCTAATTATCATTGTTATTATTATCACAATTATCGTCAACATTAGTGGGATTATCGTGGAAATTATTAGAATATTGTTAGTTATTACTATTATTTCTATCATCATCAAAATTATCATTAGAATTATTATTTTATAATTATTCTAATTATCATTGTGATTGTTATCCTAATTATCAACATAGGTGGGATAATCGTGGAAATTATCATAATTATCATAATTAATGCTCAAATCCTCATAATTATCATTTAGAAACGAAAAAGGGGGGTTTTCGACCATTCTCTCATTCGGCTGTAATTCGCTAGATTTTGCCGTTTTTCGACTTTTGGGATTTTTTCTTCTAGCCTTTCATTATAAATAGGCTCAATAATTATCATTATGATTATCATTATCCTTTTTGTCATTATTATCATTATTGCCGTTATCATCATCATTAAAGTAATAATTAAACCCATAATTATCATTATTATCATTATTGTAGCTATTATCATTATGGTAATTATTAATATAATTTTCATAATTATAACCCTTTCTATAATGATAAGGATAATAATGATAATTTTAGGGAAAATAACAGCAATAATAGAAGTTATAATAACAATAGCATTATCATTATCCTTTCTGTTGTTGTTGTTGGTATGAAAATTATTAGAATATTGTTATTTCTATTATTTCTAATATCAAAATTATCCTTAGAATTATTATTTTATCATTATTCTAATTATCATTATCATTATTATCACAATTATCCTCAACATTAGTGGGATTATCGTGGAAATTATTAGAATATTGTTAATTATTGCTATTATTTCTATCATCAAAATTATCATTAGAATTATTATTTTATCATTATTCTAATTATCATTGTGACTGTTATCATAATTATCGTCAACATTAGTGGGATTATCGTGGAAAGTATCATAATTATCAGAATTAATGCTAAATTCATCATATTTATTATTTAGAATCGAAAAATGGGGGTTTTCGACCATTCTCTCATACGGCTGCAATTCGCTAGATTTTTGCGTTTTTCGACTTTTGGGATTTTTTTTACTTTTAGCCTTTTCTTTTCTTTATAAATCTGCTCAATAATTATCATTATGATTATTATTATCCTTTTTGCATTATTATTATCATTATTGTCATTATCATCATCGTTAAAGTAATAATTATCGTCATAATTATCATTATTATTATCATTATTGCAGTTATTATCATCATTATGGCAATTATTAATGTCATTTTCATCATCATAACCCTTTCTATGATAATGAGAACAATGATAATTTTAGGGAAAATAACAGCAATAATAGAAATTATAATAACAGTAATAGTATTATCATTATCCTTTCTATTGTTATTGGTATGAAAATTATAAGAATATTGTTAATTATTACTATTATTTCTATTATCATCAAAATTATCATTAGAATTATTATTTTCTCATTAGTCTTATTATCATTCTCATTATTATCATTATTATCTTAATTATCGTCAACATTAGTGGGGTCATCTTGGAAATTATAATAATTATCAGAATTAATGCTAAAATCCTTATAAATATTATTTAGAATCGAAAAAGGAGGGTTTTCGACTATTCTCTGAAAAGGCTGTAATTCACTAGATTTTGCCGTTTTTCGACTTTTGGGATTTTTTAAAAACTTTTAGCTTTTTTTCTCATTATAAATGGGCTCAATAATTATCATTATGATTATTATTAACCTTTTTTTATTATCATTATCATCATCGTTAAAGTAATAATTATCACCATAAATATCATTATTATTATCCTTATTGCAGTTATTATCATCATTATGGCAATTATTAATGTCATTTTCATCATTATAACCCTTTCTATAATGATAATGATAATAATGATAATTCTAGGAAAAATAACAGCAATAATAGAAATTATAATAACAGTAATAGCATTATCATTATCCTTTCTATTGCTGTTATTGGTATGAAAATTATTAGAATATTGTTAATTATTGCTATCATTTCTATTATCATCAAAATTATAATCAGAATTATTATTTTATGATTATTCTAATTATTATTCTCAGTATTATCATTATTATCATAATTATCGTCAATATCAGTGGGATTATCGTGGAAATTATCATAATTATCAGAATTGATGCTAAAATCCTTATAATTATCATTTAGAAACGAAAAAGGTCGGTTTTCGACCATTCTCTCTAAAGCCTATAATTCGCTAGATTTTGCCGTTTTTAGACTTTTGGAATTTTTTTAATACTTTTAGCCTTTCTTTCATTATAAATGGGCTCAGTAATTATCATTATGATTATTATTATCCTTTTTGTCATTATTATCATTATTGCCGTTATCATCATCATTAAAGTAATAATTATCGCCACAATTATCATTATTATCATTATTGCAGCTATAATCATCATTATGGCAATTATTAATATCATTTTCATCATTATAACCCTTTCTATAATGATAATGAAAATATTAATTTTAGGGAAAATAACAGCAATAATAGAAATTATAATAACAGTAATAGCATTATCATTATCCTTTTTTATTGTTGTTACTGGTATGAAAATTATTAGAATATTATTAATTATTGCTATTATTTTTATTTTCATGATAATTATTATTAGAATTATTATTTTATCATTATTCTAATTATCTGTCATTATTATCATTATAATAATTATCGTCAACATTAGCGGGATTAGCGTGGGTTGATTTTGACGTTTTTCGACTTTTGGATTTTTTTTTTTTTTTTTTTTTTTTACTTTTAACGTTTTTTCATTATAAATGGACTCAATAATTATCCTTATGATTACTATTTTCCTTTTTGTCATTTTTATCATCATTATTGTCATTATCATCAAATAACTGCAACAATGAAAATGATAATAATGATAATCCTGATAATGATAATCCTAATAATGAGGATAATCATAAGAAATATGACAATAATGACAATAATGATGATAATAATAATCATAGAGTCCATTTATAATGAAATGAAGGCTAAAACTAATAAAATCCCAAAAGTCGAAAAAAGGTCAAAATCTAGCGTATTACATCCTTTTAAGAGAAAGGTCGAAAAAAAACTTTTTCGTTTTTAAATTATAACTATGATGATTTTAACATTTAACATTAATTCCTTTACTATCAACAATAATGATGATAATTATGGTGATAA
>NC_091577.1:5282765-5287765 GCF_042767895.1 Penaeus vannamei
GCAAGCACTTTCCAACGATAAATCTCCTTCCTGATAGCAGCCATGCAAACACTCAGTCAAAAATGTCAGGGTATTACTGAGTTTCCTGGTGTATCAGGGGAAATTGGCATTTTAGAGACGCAGTGTGCATGTGATCCTATTTTAGAATTATATATGGCATCTGCAAAACTGCAGACTTTTGGTAAACATTGACTGCAGCACAGAATTAGAGCAAACTCAGTACATAGAATGTTTGCTTGAAAATATTGTATGTATGCCCTCATATCTTATTTCTTATGTAAGCAACCCTACTAGAGGTTCTGAACTAAGATATGATGCAATTAATTGAAGAATCATGAATTTGATTGTGAGAAGGCATTTGATATGTATCAGAGAAGATTAATTTGTAAAAAAAAAAATCACATAAACATGGTTATTTAGCAATGGGTTATTATTCCTACAAATGAACATGTAAATAGTAATACTATTAACAATTAAAATTACAATGAGAGGGAAGTAAGGGGTAAAATTGGCAGTTGAGAAGGATTAAGGGGATAAAAGCAGGCATTATAAATAGTGTGTATGTGTATATGCCTGCTTGCATATGTTAGAAAGATTATGAATATGTGTGGCAGCATTAAAGTGTAAGTGCATGTGAATGCACTTTTTTCTGTAAGATTAGCTGTAGGTTAATAATTTTTTATTGGTATTTGAAGTGATAGCCTAGATGAATTTCACGCCAATTTTGTTTTGATTCACTAGATAGTAGCGGTTATTGTCAAATTTGGCACTTTTCGTGGCGGCCGAACGCCAGCAGTGGCGCTGGCGATCCCTGGCGTTGCCTTGTTTTTAGAGTAAGGATTCGAGTCGCTCGTAATCACTAGACCGCGAGCGCCTCCGTTCGACCGCCGCCGTTCGAATGCTTTTAAAGTACGGCGCTAAGGCGAAAACGATGCACCGATACTTGAAAATTGGCGTAAGCGATTCCGATCATGCTTCGCCGATACAGCATCGCCGATACTTCATTGTAAGAAAACATTCTGATATATAAATATTTGATTATGGCGTTTAATGCACTGTCCAAAGTTATTGGAGCAAAGTGTTTTCCAAAGCCATGCGTGGATATTTGATGACTTTTACATCACAGCGGTAATTACAACATTACACTGACATGTGCGTTCAAGGAAGACAGGGGAGAGTCTAATGCCTCTCTCATACTTCTTGAGCGCCACTGTCGATAACGCGAGCGAGCGAAAAAAAACACGCGTAAAAATATACATACACACACGCACACACACACGCACACACACACACACACACACACACACACATGTGAATATATATATAGGGTAAGGTGAGGTAAAAGGCCCCTGCGAGGTAAAAGGCCTCCCTCTCGTTCCTCCCTTATTACCTACTTGTTTATCCCAGTTAGCTGATCAGGGTATCTCCATCATCTGTTAGTGCTGTTCTGCATTAACAACTTAGTGGAAGCCAGTCAGGGAAGTGGACATGTGTTTTTCTCTTTTGAGCACATTCCGTGTAAGTGCAGTGTTTTGTCAGTGGTAGGTTGGACAGGCATCTTTTTGTGTATTGCTTATATTATGGCTATTGATAGAACTTACGAGGACTTAAGAATATCTTGCACTACAATTCAACCGTTAAAATATAGTTGTAGATGAGTGAAGGTTGATGTACATCAACATGGTGTCTGGGGTAAAAGGCCTACAGTGCTGTGGGGCCAAAAGCCTAGTATGGGGCTGTTTACCCTTTCCTAATATTTGTTAAAAAAAAAAGTAGGAAGACTCCAAGTCCAGTTTCCTCTGATGGTGATTGGCCCCGCCAAGTGTGTAACAAGAGATCCTCTGAAAAATTTGTACAGTTTACAGTTTGCAAGAAATGGTCCCACGACGACTGTACACCAGGATTTGATTGGTATATATGTCACAACTGAGAGTTAGAAGATTGAGTAGGCCTAAGCGGTTAAAAAACTTTTGTTTTTTGATAAACTGACAGCCAGACATTAGAGGCAGCTACAGTTTATACAGACTATTTGACTGATGGAAGAAACTAGTTATAATTTTGTAGAGAATAGGGATTATTATCGCGAGTCTATGAATAAACAATAAGCAATATTTTGCAAAGTCACCCATATTTATTTGTCTAAGTGAATATTTTAGTTCATGATTTCTTACATATGTAGCACTCCCGTGTGAAAAATATCAATTATTGGGATTATATTTAAAATATAAAGTTGGTGTGCGTTGTATATGGATGAAATACCTATTTTTATGCTTTAATTAAAAAAACTATTATTTTCTTTATCACTATTGTTCTATTAATGCAATAGAATATATTATATTATGTAGGCCTTTTGCCCCAGGCATGGGGTAAGAAGCCCTTTTGTTATCTTTTATGAAATTCATATTATCACATTGACAAAACCTCAAGAAGTGAATATCGTTGTCAGCATTGATAGTTCATGAGCCAAGCTATCTAACAAAGTCTGTTTCAGATCGCTAGATATAATACTGTAAATACAACAGATGTTCTTCCTTAAAGGGGACTGTCTACCCCACCTTACCCTATATATATATATATATATATATATATATATATATATATATATATATATATATATATATATATATATAAATTTGTGTGTGTAAATTCTTTATGATTTTATGAACCCCCTTCTTGCAACTGTTCTTTATTCCTATCCTTCCTTCAGTTTACAAGGCAGGTTATTTTTTCAAGACATATCATTCTAATCCTATCCTTGGCAATTTGCTTTTTCAAAAGAAAATTAGAAATGTCAATAATCCTATTGCCCATGTGGCTAAGTTACGACAGCATTTTTGCCTTTACAAAATTAGCCGATTTTTGCCTAACCGTCATAATGGCTTCCTCGTCCTGATGGTGTTGGATTTCTAAACATGAAACTCCCATTCTAGGCAAAATATTACAGCTCTTTTTATATGATAGATTTCCATGGCAGAAAAAGAGATAATTCTGATATCCTCGATTATTAAAACCATTGCTTCAACACTAAATACAAAAGGCTTAAATCATTACACATTTTCCAGTTGCAAATATGCCACATGCTTACCTCCAAGTTTGGCTAATATTCACTATTACAAATTATATCGCTTTCAACAAATTACGATTATCACAGCACATAAACGCTATACAACTTCTAGCGTTTACATATATATATATATATATATATATATATATATATATATATATATATATATATATATATACAGATAGAGAGACTAAATATATATATATATAGAGAGAGAGAGAGTGAAATAGCGGGAAAGAGAGAGGGTGGGAGGGAGAGAGAACGAGAGTAAGAAATTAAGAGAGAGGGAGGGAGAAAGAGAGTGACTGACTGACTGAACGAACGAGTGAAATTAATAAATTAATAAATAAAGGAAGAGAGAGAGAGAAATAAATAAATAAATATATATATATATATATAAAGAGAGAGAGAGAAAGAAATTAAGGTATAAATATATATATATAGAGAGAGTGAGTGAGGGAGTGAAAGAAAGAAAAAAAAATGAGATAGAAATTAAAGGAAAGATGGATGGAGAGAGAAAGTGATACTTTTTGATTTCTTTCGATGCATCTTGAGAAAAAAACACCCTAATGACGCTGAAAAAACGATACTGATATCAAGTAGCTAAGATGATACCGATATCAATACAAAAGTATCGATACATACATATACATGTATTGCGATACTAATCATCTCTTCATATATATACATGTATATAAATACATTATATATGTGTGTGTGTGTGCTTACATACATACACACACACACACACACACACACACACACACATATATATATATATATATATATATATATATATATATATATATATATATATATATATATATATATATATAAGCACAGACACACACAATTGCGCACGCACACTTAAAGCCCACCTTGCACCTCTAACAAAATATGTTAGATAGTTTATATTGGAACATATCGTAAACGCTTTTCCAAAAACGTCCTCGAATAATCCCATGCACTGTGGTCTTTATTCAAATTCAGAAATGCAGCTTTTGAACTGCTTGGAATCCGTTTCTTCTGAGCGTGTCTCTATAGAAATGGACATGATTATGTACTATAAGTTCTTTAACTATGGTTATACGGTAGTAATTGTCATTACTATCATTATTGCCATTATAACAGTACGAAAGAGTATAATCAGCAATGTATAGAAGCTCTAACATCAATAATGTTGGCAATTCTGATGATGCTAACCACAACCATAAAACTAGTATGGCAATGGTAATAGCAGTTATGATAATAAGGGGAATATAAATAGCGATTTACAGACCCCTGAAAGATTACTCTGCCTTGCAGTCTTGTACAATCTTTCGTAACCACCTTGACATTTAATTGTTAGTAAAACTTTTTGCTGATATCATTGGTTTAAGTGGTTTCCTTCCGTGCCCCCTAGCGTTATTCTGGATTGGATGTAACATGATCGACAGACACCAATAAACAATTCAAAATTATTGTTTGCCAAGCTCTACCCTAATATTCTTTCTTTCTATTAGTAATAATTATCTTAGACTAAAATACTGGCAATCTATATCTTTTTGACTCTCATATTATTTTGTTCATGTGTGTAACAAGAGGCAGAAATGTCTTGCACTAAAAAAGGGGAAAAAAACATACATCCCGGTTATATGGAAATCAAACAGCTTATGAAATTGGCCAAGATCTTTCGTCACAGCATTTCAGCATAGCGCTAACCTGTATTCTGACGGGCAAGATAAATCTGTACAAAGACTTCAATGAAACACATTGATTTTATTCAAATGCCCAAAAAAGTACTAGTTATATGTTCCTTGCGATACGTTTTTGTCTTTCGTCTTTTTTGTCATGAATATAGTGTATGATCTTCCCTCGCTATTCTGCATTTCTACTTGTAATGATTTCATTGACAAGCACACTTATCATACCTGGGATGCTGCCTGGGCGAGTCGTG
>NC_091577.1:5312765-5315265 GCF_042767895.1 Penaeus vannamei
ATAAATATATAAATATATAAATAAATATATAAATATATAAATAAATATATAAATATATAAATAAACATATAAATATATAAAAAATATATAAATATATATATATATATATATATATATATATATATATATAAATATATAAAAAAAATATATAAATATATAAAAAAATACATAAATATTTAAAAAAATATATAAATATATAAATAAATATATAAATATATAAATAAATATATAAATATATAAATAAATATATATATATAAATAAATATATATATATAAATAAATATATAAATATATAAATAAATATATAAATATATAAATAAATATATAAATATATAAATAAATATATATATATAAATAAATATATAAATATATAAATAAATATATAAATATATAAATAAATATATAAATATATAAATAAATATATAAATATATAAAAAAATATATAAATATATAAAAAAATATATAAATATATATATAAATATATAAATATATAAAAAATATATAAATATACAAAAAATATATAAATATATAAAAAAATACATAAATATATAAAAAAATACATAAATATATAAATAAAAATATAAATATATAAATAAATATATAAATATATAAATAAATATATATATATAAATAAATATATAAATATATAAATAAATATATAAATAAATATATAAATATATATATAAATATATAAATAAATATATAAATATATAAATAAATATATAAATATATAAATAAATATATAAATATATAAATAAATATATAAATATATAAATAAATATATAAATATATAAATAAATATATAAATATATAAATAAATATATAAACATATAAATAAATATATAAATAAATAAATAAATATATAAATATATAAATAAATATATAAATATATAAATAAATATATAAATATATAAATAAATATATAAATATATAAATAAATACATAAATATATAAATAAATACATAAATATATAAATAAATATATAAATATATATATAAATATATAAATATATAAATAAATATATAAATATATAAATAAATATATAAATAAATATATAAATGTATAAATAAATATATAAATGTATAAATAAATATATAAATGTATAAATAAATATATAAATATATAAATAAATATATAAATATATAAATAAATATACAAATATATAAATAAATATATAAATATATAAATATATAAATAAATATATAAATATATAAATAAATATATAAATATATAAATAAATATATAAATATATAAATAAATATATAAATATATAAATAAATATATAAATATATAAATAAATATATAAATATATAAATAAATATATAAATAAATAAATAAATATATAAATATATAAATAAATATATAAATATATAAATAAATATATAAATATATAAATAAATATATAAATGTATAAATAAATATATAAATATATAAATAAATATATAAATATATAAATAAATATATAAATACATAAATAAATATATAAATACATAAATAAATATATAAATACATAAATAAATATATAAATATATAAATAAATATATAAATATATAAATAAATATATAAATATATAAATAAATATATAAATATATAAATAAATATTTAAATATATAAATAAATATATAAATATATAAATAAATATATAAATATATAAATAAATATATAAATATATAAATAAATATACAAATATATAAATAAATATATAAATATATAAATAAATATATAAATATATAAATAAATATATAAATATATAAATAAATATATAAATATATAAATAAATATATAAATATATAAATAAATATATAAATATATAAATAAATATATATATATATAAATAAATATATAAATATATAAATAAATATATAAATATATAAATAAATATATAAATATATAAATAAATATATAAATATATAAATAAATATATATATATATATATAAATAAATATATAAATATATAAATAAATATATAAATATATAAATAAATATATAAATATATAAATAAATATATAAATATATAAATAAATATATAAATATATAAATATATATATAAATATATAAATAAATATATAAATATATAAATAAATATATATATATATAAATAAATATATAAATATATAAATAAATATATAAATATATAAATAAATATATATATATATAAATAAATATATCAATATATAAATAAATATATCAATATATAAATAAATATATAAATATATAAATAAATATATAAATATATAAATAAATATATAAATATATAAATAAATATATAAATAAATATATAAATATATAAACAAATATATAAATATATAAACAAATATATAAATATATAAACAAATATATAAATATATAAACAAATATATAAATATATAAACAAATATATAAATATATAAACAAATATATTAATATATAAACAAATATATTAATATATAAAAAAATATATTAATATATAAAAAAATATATTGATATATAAATAAATATATTGATATATAAATAAATATAT
>NC_091577.1:5325265-5327472 GCF_042767895.1 Penaeus vannamei
GCCTCACTAACGCTTACTTTCATATTTCACTAAACATCACACTTGTTTAATAAACATTACATCAGTCTTAGATTTTTCCCTTTTCCTTGCCAATTTGTATAAAGCAAACTGAACCATACATTTCAGTTTCAAAATTACATATAATGATATGCTATAATTATGTGCCTGATGCAATACATCAATAGTTTATTTTAGGTACTTTGTGCAAAGTCTGGGGACTGACATTTATCAGGCCTTATTAAGGTGGCATACATCTAGTCCTTAGTTTCACTAGGACACATAGCTAGGTCAGTATGCACTTGAGCTTTTGGAAATTTAAAAAACTAATGGTAGAACGTACGAAAGCGTGCATCCTCATGGCTGGATGCTGTAGTAGGAAGAGAGCTCGGAAAAGCAGCTGTAGGAGAAGATGAACCCTGAACACCTTGCGACTGCCGTCCCACACCAGGTTGTGATGGCTGCTGTGGAGACATTGGCCGCGACCCCACGGGTCCATGATTAGGACTTAAGATGTAGCTACATATTTTCTGAGGGTCTGTCTCTTCTGGATACATAGCTAGTACTGCTCGCACCTGAGCTTCAGGGAATAGGTTGGAGAGATGATAGAAAATGCGCAGCCGGACATCTTCATGACTTGCAGCTCCACTCATAGGGCTTGGAAAACTGGAGGATAAACCTAAGGATGCCTGTTGTGATGGTATGTGCTGTCTTGGAGATACACCTGGAGAATGGTGCATAACACTGCCATGCTGAGGAGACATGGGCCTTGAGCCAATTGGCCCTGGTGATGCAGCTCCTGGTCCAGGACTAGTACTGTGGTGCCCGCCTGGGTGGAACTGTGTTAGGCGGTTCATTGGATCATCAAATACTGGAACTTCAGAAAAGAGCTGCGATTCACTACTGCAGCCATATACGTTCAGCCTTGTATCAGATGTGGAGTTCAGGCGTGTGATGTGTGGTGGACCGGGCGTGGTTTGCTGCTGCTGACCTCCCCATATAGGATCTGGTGCAGAGGCAAAGCGTGTGACATGGGGATGAGTATATGAAGGATAGAGATGGGGTGGTAATGTTGGCATGTGTTTCGCACCTTCCTGTGATGAGGAATGACGAGCAAGAGGAGGGTGGACAGCTTGCAGTTGTTCTCGACTACCATACGGGGAAGAATATCCTGGTGAAATGCGCCCAGTCATCCCAGCTCCTGCTTGGGAATATACAAGAGTTTCATCTCGACCTGCAGACCTACTAGGAGACCCTTGACTCCCAGACTGCTGTTGCTGCTGTTGCTGTTGTTCTTGTTGCTGCTGTTGTTGCTGCTGCTGTTGCTGCTGCTGAACAGGACTAACAATAGGGAAATGTTCTGGGGCAGGTTCCTTATAACCAGCCATCTTGTACAGACGAGAATCAAATGTAGGATTTAGAGTAAGCTGCCGCTGTAACTTCTTATGTGGATTCCCAGAAGCAGCAGGATCGGGGTCTGACAGTTGTTTGCTTACAGGTATATGTGATCCATAGCTAGGAGACTGGCTTTGAGATGGTGCTCCTTGACCTTTCCATGGCCAAGGAGAGGACCCAAAACTGCCTTGAGGAGTTTGTGAAGGATACATGTGGTATAGAGAAGTCTCACTTTTATATAATGAAGATCGTAATGGGTCTAGAGGACGAGACTCCAAATGCTGTGGTGGTATGAGGTGATGGTGAGTGTGTGGAGAGGCGACAGACGTTGAACCGGCAGGTCCCAGATCATGAGTTGGGGTTTCCTGGGTAAGGGTAGATGGCAGGGTGAGAGACATAGGGGGTACTGTACTCTGGGTTCGTGTCAGTGGTTTCTTTGGCACTTCAGCATCTGTGACTCCCACTGGTAACGATAAACTTTTGCCACGGATATCTACACCTGGAAATTATGCTTAGTATTAGGAATGTCTGACAACAGAAAAGTATTTTGGAAATAAAGTTTACATCCTTTAAATTTGATGTAACCTATAAAAATAGTGTCTGAAAATCACTTTGAAAATTTACATTTATTATATATGAAAATATATCATTTTGTTTAAAAGAAGGCAGTCTGCAAATACACACAAAAAAAATCCTTTAAAAGCAGTTCATTACCTGGAGAGGAATCTCTAGTCTTGGCCTTGTTCTGGTAGTGTCGCTGCGCCTGTTCTTGTAATCTCTCTGTCACTGACTTCAGAGGTGCAGGACCCCGTTCT
>NC_091577.1:5330472-5340472 GCF_042767895.1 Penaeus vannamei
TAGGGCTTGGCAAACAATAATTATGGATTGTTTATTGGTGTCTGTCGATCATGTTACATCCAACCCAGAATAACGCTAGGGGGCACGGAAGCAAACCACTTAAACCAATGATATCAGCAAAAAGTTTTACTGACAATTAAATGTCAAGGTGGTTACGAAAGATTGTACAAGACTGCAAGGCAGAGTAATCTTTCAGGGGTCTGTAAATCGCCATTTATATTCCTCTTATTGTTATCATAATTGCTATTTCTATTGATATACTATTTCTATGGTTGTGGTTAGCATCATCAGAATTGCCAACATTATTGATGTCAGAGCTTCTATACTTTGCTGATTATGCTCATCCGTACTGTATAATGATAGTAATGATAGTAATGATAGTAATAATGATAGTAATAGATAGATAGGCAATAATGATAGTAATGATAATTACTACCATATAACCATATTTAAAGAACTTATAGTACATAATTATGTCCATTTCTATAGAGAGACACACCCAGAAGAAAAAGAAGAAACGGATTCCAAGCAGTTCAAAAGCTGCCTTTCTGAATTTGAATAAAGGCCACAGTGCATGGGATTATTCAAGGACGTTTTTGGAAAAGCGTTTACGATATGTTCCAATATAAACTATCTAACATATTTTGTTAGAGGTGCAAGGTGTGATTTAAGTGTGCGTGCGCAATTGTGTGCCTATGTTTATATATATATATATATATATATATATATATATATATATATATATATATATATATATATATATATCTATATATATATATATATATATATATATATATATACATACACAGATATATATATATATATATATATATATATATATATATATATATATATATATGTATATATATGGAGAGATGGGTAGTATCGTAATACGTATATGTATGTATCGATACTTTTGTATTGGTATCGGTATCATCGTTTTTTTCAGCATAATTAGGGTGTTTTTTTTTCTCAAGAGGCATCGAAATAAATCAATACATCGATATATTTACATGATTTTCTCTCTCTCTCACACACTCTCTCTCTCTCTCTCTCTCTCTCTCACTCTCTCTCTCTCTCTCTCTTTCTCTCTCTCTCTCACACACACACACTCTCCTCCACAAGAGCATCTTGTGAGAGAAGGAGGCATGTAGTTCAGTTTTGTCCTGACTAGTTGTTGCTAAGGTGACCCGAGGTCGAGTGAGGACTCTCTCTCCCTCTCCCTCTCTCTCAGTATCACTTTCTATCTTTCCTTAAATTCTATCTCCATTTTTCTTTCTTTCACTCCCTCCCTCACTCACTCTATATAAATACACCTTTATTTCTTTCTCTCTCTCTCTTCCTTTATTTATTCATTTATTAATTTCACTCGCTCGTTCAATCAGTCAGTCTCTCTCTCTCTCTTGCTCCTTTCTTAATTTCTTACATTCTTTCTCTGTCGTTCTCTCTCCCTCCCCTCTCCCTCTCCCTCTCCCTTTCCCGCTATCTCTCTCTCTCTCTCTCTCTCTCTCTCTCTCTCTCTCTCTCTCTCTCTCTCTCTCTCTCTCTCTCTCTCTCTCTCTCTCTCTCTTTTTAGTCTCTCTATCTGTATATGTATATATGTAAACGCTAGAAGTTGTATAGCGTTTATGTGCTGTGATAATCGTAATTTGTTGAAAGCAATATAATTTGTAATAGTGAATATTAGCCAAACTTGGAGGCAAGCATGTGGCATATTTGCGACTGGAAAATGTGTAATGATTTAAGCTTTTTGTATTTAGTGTTGAAGCAATGGTTATAATAATCGAGGATATCAGAATTATCTCTTTTTCTGCCATGGAAATCTGTAATATAAAAGAGCTGTATTTTGCCTAGAATGGGAGTTTCATGTTTAGAAATACAACACCATCAGGACGAGGAAGCCATTATTATGACGGTTAGGCAAAAATCTGCTAATTTTGTAAAGACAAAAATGCTGTCGTAACTTAGCCACATGGGCAATAGGATTATTGACATTTCTAATTTTCTTTTGAAAAAGCCAATTGCCAAGGATAGGATTAGAAGGATATGTCTTGAAAAAATAACCTGCCTTGTAAACTGAAGGAAGGATAGAAATAAAGAACAGTTGCAACAGGGGGGTTCATAAAACCATAAAGAATTTACACACACACAGAAATATATATATATATATATATATATATATATATATATATATATATATATATATATATATGTATATATATATATATGTGTGTGTGTGTGTGTGTGTGTGTGTGTGTGTGTGTGTGTGTGTGTGTGTGTGTGTGTGTGTGTGTGTGTGTGTGTGTGTGTGTATGTATATATATATACGTAAATATATATGTATATATAAATATATATATATATATATATATATATATATACATACATATGTATATATATATATAAATATAAATATATATACATATATATGTGTATATATATATATATATATATGTGTGTGTGTGTGTGTGTGTGTGTGTGTGTGTGTATGTATGTGTGTGTGTGTGTGTGTATGTATGTGTGTGTGCGTGTGTGTGTGTGCGTGTGTGTGTGTGTGTGTGTGTATACATACACACACATACACACACACACACCCACACCCCCCTTAAGGAAGAACATCTGTTGTATTTACAGTATTATATCTAGCGATCTGAAACAGACTTTGTTAGATAGCTTGGCTCATGAACTATCAATGCTGACAACGATATTCACTTCTTGAGGTTTTGTCAAGGTGATAATATGAATTTCATAAAAGATAACAAATGGGCCTTTTCCCCATGCCTGGGGCAAAAAGGCCTACATAATATATATTCTATTGCATCAATAGAACAACAGTGATAAAGAAAATAATGTTTGTTTTTTTTATTAAAGAATAAAAATAGGTATTTCATCCATATACAACGCACACCAACTTTATATTTTAAATATAATCCCAGTAATTGATATTTTTCACCCGGGAGTGCTACATATGTAAGAAATCATGAACTAAAATATTCACTTAGACAAATAAATATGGTTGACTTTGCAAAATATTGCTCATTGTTTATTCATAGACTCGCGATAGTAATCCCTATTCTCTACAAAATTATAACTAGTTTCTTCCATCAGTCAAATAGTCTGTATGAACTGTAGCTTCCTGGCTGTCAGTTTATCTAAAAGCAATTTTTTTTCTTTTTTTTTAACCGCTTAAGCATACTCAATCTTCTAACTCTCAGTTGTGACATATGTACCAATCAAATCCTGGTGTACAGTCGTCGTGGGACCATTTCTTGCAAACTGTAAACTGTAAAAAAAATTCAGAGGATCTCTTGCTAGCAAAGGAGGCCCTACACACTTGGCCATAATATAAACAATTCACAAAAAAATACCTGTCCAACCTACCACTGACAAAACACTGCACTTACACGAAATGTGCTCAAAAGAGAAAAACACATGTCCACTTCCCTGACTGGCTTCCACTAAGTTGTTAATGCAGAACAACACTAACAGATGATGGAGATATCCTGATCAGCTAACTGGGATAAACAAGTAGGTAATAAGGGAGGAACAAGAGGGAGGCCTTTTACCTCGCAGGGGCCTTTTACCCCACCTTACCCTATATATATATTCACATATGTGTGTGTATGCGTGTGTGTGTGCGTGTGTGTATGTATATTTATACGCGTGTTTTTTTTCGCTCACTCGCGTTATCGACAGTGGCGCTCAAGAAGTATGAGAGGCATTAGACTCTCCCCTGTCTTCCTTGAACGCACATGTCAGTGTAATGTTGTAATTGCCGCTGTGATATAAAAGTCATCAAATATCCACGCATGGCTTTGGAAAACACTTTTCTGCTCCAATAACTTTGGACAGTGCATTAAACGCCATAATCAAATATTTATATATCAGAATGTTTTCTTACAATAAAGTATCGGCGATGCTGTATCGGCGATGCATGATCGGAATCGCTTACGCCAATTTTCAAGTATCGGTGCATTGTTTTCGCCTTAGCGCCGTACTTTAAAAACATTCGAACGGCGGCGGTCGAACGGAGGCGCTCGCGGTCTAGCGCTCACGAGCGACTCGAATCCTTACTCTAAAAAACAAGGCAACGCCAGGGATTGCCAACGCCACTGCTGGCGTTCGGCCGCCACGAAAAGTGCTAAGTTTGACAATAACCGCTACTATCTAGCGAATCAAAACATAATTGGCGTGAAATTTGATGCTTGATGACTTTTTCATCTAGGCTATCACTTCAAATACCAATAAAAAATTATTAACCTACAGCTAATCTTACAGAAAAAAGTGCATTCACATGCACTTACACCTTAATACTGCCACACATATTCATAATCTTTCTAACATATGCAAGCAGGCATATACACATACACAGTATTTATAATGCCTGCTTTTATCCCCTTAATCCTTCTCACCTGCCAATTTTACCCTTTATTTCCCTCTCATTGTAATTTTAATTGTTAATAGTATTACTACTTACATGTTCATTTGTAGGAATAATAACCCATTGTTAAATGACCATGTTTATGTGAAAATTTTCACAAATTAATCTTCTCTGACATATTAAATGCCTTCTCACAATCAAATTCATGATTCTTCAATTAATTGAATCATATCTTAGTTCAGAACCTCTAGTAGGGTTGCTTACATTAGAAATAAGATATGAGGGCATACATACAATAGTTTCAAGCAAACATTCTATGTACTGAGTTTGCTCTAATTCTGTGCTGTAGTCAATGTTTACCAAAAGTCTGCAGTTTTACAGATGTCATATATAATTCTAAAATAGGATCACATGCACACTGTCTCTAAAATGCCAATTTCCCCTGATACACCAGGAAACTCAGTAATACCCTACATTTTTGACTGAGTGTTTGCATGGCTGCTATCAGGAAGGAGATCTATCGTTGGAAAGTGCTTGCATCTTACTGTAATATTTCCTTGAAACATATATTCACAAACTCCTGGGATCATTCAAGATTATGTGCTAATTTCAATTGCAGTCCACATGTACCCATTCACCTCAAAGTAATAGGAATGGAACGCCTATAAGTATTAAAGTAATATCAAAGTTATGTATATGCCCATACATAAATATGTACATTTGTTTATATATATATATATATATATATATATATATATATATATATATATATATACATATGCACACACACACACATGCACACATACATACACACACACACATATAGGCAGACTGATAGACATAGGTGTGTGTATATATATATATATATATATATATATATATATATATATATATATATATATATATATATATATATATATATATATATATTATGTGTGTATACATACACACACATGTGTATATATATACATATATGTATATATGTATAAATATATGTATATATATGTATATGTATGTATATATGCTCATGTAATTATATATATATATATATGTATATATATATATATATATATATATATATATATATATATATATATATATATCGTGTGTGTGTGTATACACACACATGCATAGAATACAAGTCATAAGCTAAGTAATATTTCGGCTATGCCAAGATTAGCAAAATGCGAAATATTTGTTATTCATACATGTGATCATCATGTTTTTAATACTATGTAATGCGCATTAAAGATTCTACAAAATGCATTTGCTTCAAGTTCAACAGATTATTAAGAAATAACGTTGAAATAAGGTGACCAAAGTGAGGCGAGAAGTGTTGGGATAGATTCTAACATACGCAGTAAATTCTTCTCAAAATATTTCGATTGTAAAATAATTACTAAATGATTATAAAAACACTATCCAAATTTTCTGTCGTTTTGCCTATTATGAAATAAATATTCGTTAAGTGTAGGCTTAACAGTATAGAAGAACATTGTCTTACGCCACCATGAAAGACACATTGATGCTTGCGCTCCACCGCCACTCAGGTTCCAATAATATAACGCCAGTTCGGGGCGTCGGAACGCCAGGTGTTCGAAGTTCGGGATTTTAAAGTACGAAACTGGTCCACCGCCACTTGAACGCCACCGCCAGTGTTGGCGGTAGACTTTTAAAGTACGGCCCTTAGACGATTTGTGTATCGATGCCTCTCACTGTGTATGTGTGCGTGTGTTTACACACACCTATATATACATATATGCATACACACATGCACATACTCCCACACACATGCACACACTCACACACACATGCACACACTCATACAAACATGCACACTCATACAAACTGAAGGGGTGTTAATTTTTCCTTATACACTCCTCACATATATTATGTGAGAGGTGCGCAAGGAGAACACCCCTTCACATATAAGGGTTAATTCCAGACGAACGAGTCACTATATAACAATATATTATAAATCAAGGGTTATATTGCACACGATATAAATAATATAAAAGACACAAGAAGGATATATGATAACACAAATATGTAAAGAGACACTGAAAGAAGAAACACGGATATGCCAACACAATCACAATACTCATGCAGATGGCACAGAGAGAAATATTACTGGAGCTAGACAGGTCTTGTCTCTGATTCTGTCTGATTCTACAGTTGTTTAGTTCAATTAGATTTGCGAAGACTAGCTCCGCCCGCGCCTTTTCTCTAGAGTGGACCGGCCTGTATCAACTATGTGGGCATGCTCCTGCCCTTTTCGGCTAGTCTGTCAGCAAGCTCATTCTCTTGGATGCCTATGTGGCTTGGGACCCAGTTTATGATTATTATTCTACCCTAGCCAAGGGTTATGTTGAGTACAGAGGTCAGAAGGAAGATGTCTTGGGGCATGCTATGCTGTAGACTGTCAGTGGTTGCTCTAGAGTCTGTGTGTATGACCACGTGTCCATCCTTTAACGACGTGTGCGTCAGGGCTCACATGATCGCAACCGTTTCAACTTGGAGCGATGAGGCATTGTCGTAGTATCCCTTGCTGCGAAGCCGGCGCCTCTAGTAAGACTTATGGGATCTACAGGTCCATCCTTGTAATATGTTCTGCAACCCGAAGGAGTTATTTGAGCAATGACCCCTTTGTACTTGTGTCTTTAGGCTAGGCATATAATATTGATCTTTTTTCCTTGACAAGCTCAGGACTGAGAACTCGATCATGTTGTTTGCCCACGGCGGGGGTTCTTTATAGTCCAGGTGAAGGGAGTCCATGCCCTTGGGAAGCAATGGTTCTTTGAGCTGGAAGCGTATCAACACTCTGGCTGTGTGTGTGAGCCAGTTGTCCGCAAACAGCTGATAATCTTGCTGAATAATTTTCATACTAATAATGACAATAGAAATAATAATAATATCATTATTATTGTTATTATGAGTATTATTGTCATTATTATTTCTAAAATTATCATTATTGTTATTATCATTATAAAAATAGTTGTAATGATGAAAATGGCAGTAATAATTAGTTAAATAATCATTATAACTGCAATAATGATAATCATGACGATAATGACTATAATGATGGTAATCATAAGATAAAGACAATATTGATGATAATAATAATCATAGAGTCTATTTATAATGAAATAAAGGCTAAAACTAATAAAATCCCAAAAGTCGAAAAAACGGCAAAATCAAGCGTATTACAGCCTTTGAGAGAAAGGTCGACAAACCCGCTTTTTCGCTTTTAAAGGAAAATTATGGTGATTTTAACATTAATTCAGGTAATTATGATGATTTTCATGATAATTCCTTTATTATTAACAATAATGATGATAATTATGATTATAATGACAATAATAATAATGATAATAATAATAAAATGATTATAATGATAATTTTGATAATTACTGCAATAATACCAATAATTAACTCTATTCTAATAATGTTCATACTAATAATGATGATAGAAATAATATTATAGTTATTATAATGAGTATTATTGTCATTAGTATTTCTAAAATTATCATTATTGTTATTATCATTATAAAAATAGTTATAATGATGAAAATGACAGTAATATTTAGCAGAATAATCATTATAACTGCAATAATGTTAATGATAATAATGATAATCAGGATGACTATAATGATGATAATCATAAGAATTATGACAATAATGATAATAATCATAGAGTCCATTTATAATTAAATAAATGCTAAAACTAATAAAATCCCAAAAGTCGAAAAGACGGCAAAATCTAGTGTATTACAGCCTTATGAGAGAAAAGTCGAAATAAAAACCTTCTTCGCCTTTAATTGATAATTATGATGATTTTAGCATTAATTCAGGTAATTATGATGATTTTCATGGTAATTCCTTTATTATTAACAACAATGATGATAATTATGATGACAATGAATATAATGATAATGATAATATTAATAAAATGATAATTTCGATAATTACTGCAATAATAGCAATATCTAACTATATTCTAATAATTATCATACTAATAATGACAATAGAAGTAATAATATTATTATTGTTATTATAATGAGTAATATTGTCATTATTATTTCTAAAATTATCATTATTTCTAAAATTATCATTGTTATTATTATCATTATAAAAATAGTTATAATTATGAAAATGACTAATAATTTGCATAATAATAATTATAACTGCAATAATGATAATGATAATAATGATAATCATGACGATAATGACTATAATGATGATAATCATAAGAATAATGACAATAATGATGATAATAATAATCATAGAGTCCATTTATAATGAAATAAAGGCTAAAACTATTAAAATCCCTAAAGTCGCAAAAACGGCAAGATCTAGCGTATTACAATCTTTTGAGAGAAAGGTCGAAAAAAAACTTTTTCGGTTTTAAATGATAATTATCATGATTTTAACATTAATTTTGGTAATTATGATGATTTTCATGATAATTATTATTAACAATAATCATAATTAAGATGATAATGACAATAATAATAATGATAATAATAAAATGACAATTACAATGATAATTTTGATAATTTCTGCAATGATAGCAATAATTAACTCTATTCTAATAATTTTCATACTAATAATGACAATAAAAATAATATAATAATTATTTTTTATTATAATGAGTATTATTGTCATTATTATTTCTAAAATTATCATTATTGTTATCATCATTATAAAAATAGTTATGATGATGAAAATGACAGTAATAAATTGCATAATTATCATTATAACTGATATAATGATAATGATAATAATGATAATCATGATGATAATGACTATAATGATGGTAATCATAATAATGATAATAATGGTGATAATAATAATCATAGAGTCCATTTATAATGAAATTAAGGCTAAAACTAATAAAATCCCAAAAGTCGAAAAAACGGAATAAACTTTTGAGCGAAAGGTCAAAAAACCCTTTTTTCGCTTGATAATGATAATCATGATGATTTTCATGATAATTCCTTTATTATTAACAATAATAATAATAATTATGATAATGATAATAATAATGATAATAACAATAAAATAATAATTATAATGATAATTTTGATAATCACTGCAATAATAGCAATAATTAACTCATTCTAATAATTTTCCTACTAATAATGACATTATTATTGTTATTGTAATGTGTATTATTGTCATTATTATTTCTAAAATCATTATTATTGTTATTATCATTATAAAAATAGTCATAATGATGAAATTGACAGTAGTGATTAGCATAATAATCATTATAACTGCAGTAATGATAATGATAATCATGACTATAATACTATAATGATAATCATTATAACTGCAGTAATGATAATGATAATAATGATAATCATGACGATAATACTATAATGATAATCATTATAACTGCAGTAATGATAATGATAATAATGATAATCATGACGATAATACTATAATGATAATCATTATAACTGCAGTAATGATAATGATAATAATGATAATCATGACGATAATACTATAATGATGATAATCATAAGAATAATGCCAATAATGATGATGATACTGATGATAATAATAACAATAGAGTCCATTTGTAATGAAATAAAGGCTAAAACTAAAAAAATCCCG
>NC_091577.1:5352972-5354613 GCF_042767895.1 Penaeus vannamei
TCTACCGAACTGGAAGGAAGCCGAAGTAATCCATGAAGGATTGAGTAAACTTAAAAGGAAGGTCATGGAAGCTGCATACATCGCGACAGAAAAGAATATGAACACCGCATCAGGCAGATCTAAAGTGTCCAAGGTCGCAGCTGCAATTATGCGCATAACGAGTGCGAGGTCACAGTCGTCAGGTGATCTACCAGCTCCCATGTAGTATATATTTGCTATGTATTTTCTCTTAAGTATGTATTTCTGATGAAGAAGTAATCGAAACCGATTATATATCTGAAAAGCAACCCCAACAGTGCAGTATATCGCATACCCTGCAGCGGTTGCGATAAGGCCTATTTTGGTGAAACGGGACGAGGCTTCAACACCAGGATCATCGAACATCGAGCCAACGTCCGTCGCAACAGGACTTCCAATGCCATGGTAGTCCATGTAGATGAAGCTGGACATCTACCGAACTGGAAGGAAGCCGAAGTAATCCATGAAGGATTGAGTAAACAGGTGATCAGTCGTCAGGTGATCTACCAGCTCCCATGTAGTATATATATGCTATGTATTTTCTCTTAAGTATGTATTTCTGATGAAGACATAATCGAAACCGATTATATATATATATATATATATATATATATATATATATATATATATATATATATATATATATATATATGTTTATATATATAAATATATATATATATGTATATATATATATTTGAGTATACAGATATATATATATACACAGGTCCTCTCCCCTGTGGTGTACACACCTCACAGGCCCTCTCTCCTGTGGTGTGCAGAGAGAGATCACCCAATTGGCGAGGCATTATTGTCACTCACTTGGCATGATCCTCCAGAGCTAAAGCCTCCAGACTTGAGCTTGATTTTGATACTCTTTGACAACAAACTACACAGAGAGCTCCGCCAATTTCTCGTGGTTCGCCGCGGCAATTGGCCAGGCCTTCTCTTGTAGTAAGTGCCCCACTACCGCTCCCTTGGAGAGCGAGGTTACAAACCAGGTCTGGACCCTCTGGTCCTGGACTTAGTTTGTGGCCACGCACCAACGGCGACTTTTCGGTGTCTAACTCTTGCCCTCTCTTTCTGACTTCCTGGTGCAGCCTGGGCCTGCGGGAAACATTGATGTCCAACATTCGCCTGGGCTGCGGTGACGTGATCACACCCCCCTTGTACCAGGATTGGGGTGCAGAGCGTTTACCACACCTAAACTCCGAGTTCAGCCCACCCAGGGGGATCTCCTGTCCTGTAGTGCTGAAGGGTCGAGTGTAGGGATCAGAGCTTTTTGTGAGGCCCTTCTTAAGACCTCACCCAGAGAGGAGGTATAAAGATAATCCCCGAAAGGGGACCAATCTATTTCCAACTCTCTAATGACCACCACAAAATGAATCAGACCATGGCAGTCACCCTGGAGCCTTTCAAGGCTGCAGGGGGGTAAAAGAAAACCCAAAAGCAGGCCGAACGTGTCCGGCCTGCTGAACCGAGCAAGGACAAGACAGAAACACCAACCACAAAGTCTGTCCATGCACACCAGACTGAGGGTAGCCTGAACTCCTCTCAGAACTCCCTCAGTCAAGAAGGGGCTCCAGCTGTACCAGCCAAAACAGCTGCCCCCACTTCCAAAGGCCT
>NC_091577.1:5367613-5382613 GCF_042767895.1 Penaeus vannamei
ATGAGTTCGAAAGGTGAAAACTTGGTGCTGGCCTGGGGAACATCACGATAGGCAAATAGTAACGGAGCAATATATCTAGGCCATTGTTTCGGTTGCTCTGCGCACATTGTTTTTAACATTTTCTTTAGCACCCCGTTAAACCGTTCTACTAATCCATTGCACATTGCATGCTACGGTGTTGTGCTAATACCCTTTATCGACAGCAACCTATTAAATTCCTTCATCACATCTGACCGAAACTGACTCCCCTTATTGCTCATGATCTCCTTGGGTATTCCGACTCTGCTGAAAACAGACATTAACGCTACCGCGACACTCACGGTTTCCACATTCTTTAGCGGGATGGCTTCGGGATAGCGTGTGGCGTAGTCTACAATAGTGAGGATGTAGCGCGACCCGTCATCTGCGCGCGGTTCGATGGGTCCGACGATATCTACAGCCACTCTCTGAAATGGTTCGGTGATCATCGGCATTCTGCCTAGTTTCGCGCGTGACACTCTTCCCTTGTCAACGGTGCGCTGGCATGGATCGCATGACCGACAAAATCTGGCCACCTCAGACGACATACCGGGCCAAAAGAATTTATTTTGAATTCTCATGAGCGTTTTCTTTATTCCCAAGTGACCTGACATCAATGAACTATGGGCTATCTCCATAACTGCATTCCTCGACTCGCTCGGGACAACTAATTGTTCAGTGACATTATCTGCGTGAACTACCCTCCTGTACAAAATTCCTTTCTTTACTATAAATTCATGATATTCATTATCAGACTTCTGAAATCTCCTTTTACTTTCCGCGTATTTTCGTATGTTATTTAATGTTACATCATACTTTTGTTGTTCAGCTAAATTATTATCTTTCATTTCAGCAAGCACTTCCTTTACCTTTAGCTTTGGAGCTAATTTGATTTTACTTTGCTTTTCTTGCTGTCGAGTCGTTACGGCTCCTAATTTGACAGTTTCTCCGTCTCTAACACCTTCCACCTGACCTATCACCAAATCATACACGGGATTTTCCAAACAAGTAGCCAAAGTACCTCCGACATAGAATGGACACTTCACTCGAACATTAGCTTCAGGATAGGTGAAAATCATGCCATTTGCCATTTTAACACTTAATGTCTACCTGTAAATCTGCACCTCGGCACTAGACTAGTTTTAACCAAAACAGTATCACACCCTTGATCCCGCAACACATTCACAGCTACACCTTCGACCTCACCTCTTGCAACATTCAACCTTCCATGCTTAGCAGCAAAAGCAGCCATACTATCACCCTTGCCTATCGCAGATCTATCCTTAGATTTCGCACCATACTTATAGAAACAATCACGCGACAAATGATTCGAACCACCACACACAAAGCATTTACGAAACTGACCCTTATGAACACCAGACACTCCTGCACTTGACGCATCTTGAACTTTAGACTCGATGTGCGGCATTTCCTTCACAACCCTAACCTCCCGTTCAACAAATTTCTTGCTCGGATTACCGTGCGCTTCAACATACAATTCTGCATATTTAATTAGATCTTCAAAATTCTTAACTTCATGTTCTTTTAAGAATAGAATCATACTCTTATCACACGCATTCATGCATTGTTCCATGAGCACTAAATCCATCAATCCATCGTACGACTTCTCTCCCCCTGACAGATCAATCCACCGTTTCAAGTAGTTCTTCAAGCGATTACCAAACTGCATACCGGATTCACCTTTGAAAAATTTAGCATTTCTAAATCTAGAGCGATAACCTAGAGCCGTACACTGAAAACATTTGAGCAAGGCTCCTTTAACAGAATCATAGTCTTTTACTTCGGTGGGAGATAAATACTGATAAACCTCTAATGCTTTTCCTTGCAAAAGTGACTATAGACTAACAGCCCATACATCTTGATCCCATCCTGCACTAGATGCAAATCTTTCAAACCTTAACAGATATGCATCAATACTGTCTATCTGATCGTTAAACACTGGTAGTTTTGGGAACTTCGGTGCACACACAGATTCTGTTTTCAATAGTCTTTCACCACCTTCGTTCAGTTTCGCTTTTTCAAGTTCAAGTCTTAGCTTTTCTAGTTCATATGCTCGCTGTCTTTCTAGATTTTGCATTTCCATTTCTTTCCAAGGTTTTTCCTTTTCTCTTTCTCTTTCTCTTGCTCGTTCATCGCGTTCATATTGCTTTTCTTCCTTCAGTTCTTGTTCTCTTGTTAACGCGAAGTTTCTCAAATCTTCTCCTTCCAGTCCGATCTCCTTACCTAACTTAATTATATCTCCCAAAGACGCCATCTTTCAAATTTTACTTTAGCTTGAACACACAATCCATATTATTCCATCAATAACAAAGTACTCTCATTACGCCAGTCCCTGTTCGGGCGCCATAATTGTGAGGATGGCGATTGTTATAATTTGAGGGTTTGCCGGCACAGTTAAGACACTGTTTTTCTTGAATGAGAGAAATTTGTAATTAATGGATTGTATAGAAAGACATCATATTATTTAGTATTTATTATACTAGAGGAACATATATATATATATATATATATATATATATATATATATATATATATATATATATATATATATATAAATTAAATGAATACGAAACTAAATAAAGCACACCACTCCGCCCAATTACCGTGACGGCCTCTGCTTAAAAAGAGCGCTCACCTTGCTTAGGCCTAGCAATACAACTACCCCAACCTTGCCCGCAAACTGTCATTACACTAATTAACGATTTCCAGATTAGCACATGAGATGGTATGACATTATCATTATAAAAATAGCTATAATGATAAAAATGACAGTAATAATTAGCATAATAATCATTATAACTGCAATAAGGTTAATGATAATGATAATCATGACGATAATGACTATGATGATGATATTCATATGAATAATGACAATAATGATGATAATGATAATAATAATCATAGAGTCCATTTATAATGCAAAATCTAGCGTATTACAACCTTTTGAGAGAAAGGTCGAAAAAAAACCCTTTCTCGCTTTTAAATGATAATTATGATGAGTTTAACATTAATTCAGATAATTATGATGATTTTCATGATAATTCATTTATCATCAACAATAATGATGATAATTATGATGATAATGGCACCAATAATGATAATAATAATAAGATAATTATAATGATAATTTTGATAATCACTGCAATAATAACAATAATTAACTCTATTCTAATAATTTTCATACCAATAATGACAATAGAAATAAAATATCATTATTATTGTTATTAATATGAGTATTATTGCCATTATTTCTAAAATTATCATTATTGTTATCATTATAAAAATTGTTATAATGATGAAAATAACATTAATAATAATCATTTGTAACTGCAATAATGATAATAATAAGGATAATCAAGACGATAATGACTATGGTAATGATAATCATAAGAATAATGACAATAATGATGATAATTATGATACTAATAATCATAGTTTATTTATAATGAAATAAAGGCTAAAGCCAATAATATCCCAAAACACGGGAAAACGGCAAAATCTAGCGAATTACAGCCTTTTGAAAGAAAGGTGAAAAAACCCTTTTTTCGCTTTTAAATGATAATTATGATGATGTAACATTAATTCAGGTAATTATGATATTTTTCACAATTCCTTTATTATTAACAATAATGAGGATAATTATAATGATGACAATAATAATAATAATAATTATAAAATGATAATTATAATGATAATTTTGATAATTACTGCAATAATAGCAATAATTAACTCTATTCCTTATTGCAGTTTTAATTATTATTATACTTATTATTACTGTCATTTTCATCACTATAACTATTTTTATAATAATAATAATGATAATTTTAGAAATAATAATGACAATAATACTCATTATAATAACAATAGTAATGATATTATTATTACTTTTATTGTCATTATTAGTATGAAAATTATTAGGATAGAGTTAATTATTGCTATTATTGCAGTAATTATCAAAATTATCATTATAATTATCATTTTTTATTATCATTATTATTTTCCTTATCATCATAATTATCATCATTATTGTTAATAATAAAGAAATTATCATGAAAATCTTCATAATTACCTGAATTAATGTCATATAATTCAAAGAAAACACATGAGTCAACTAGTTGACACAGGCCGGTCCACTCTATAGAAAAGGCGCAGGCGGAGCTAGTCTTCGCAAATCTAACTGAACTGAACTGAACTGTAGAATCAGACAGAATCAGAGACAAGACCTGTCAAGCTCCAGTAACATTTCTCTCTGTGCCATCTGCATGAGTATTGTGATTGTGTTGGCATATCCGTGGTTCTTCTTTCAGTGTCTCTTCACATATTTGTGTTATCATATATACTTCTTGTGTCTTTTATATTATTTATATTGTGTGCAATATAACCCTTGATTTATAATATATTGTTATATAGTGACTCGTTCGTCTGGAATTAACCCTTATATGTGAAGGGGTGTTCTCTCCTTGCGCACCTCTCACATAATATATGCGAGGAGTGTATAAGGAAAAATTAACACCCCTTCAGTTTGTATGAGTGTGCATGTTTGTATGAGTGTGTGCATGTGTGTGTGAGTGTGTGCATGTGTGTGGGAGTATGTGATTGTGTGTGTGTGTGTGTGTGTGTGTGTGTGTGTGTGTGTGTGTGTGTGTGTGTGTGTGCATATATGAGTATATATAGGTGTGTGTAAACACACGCGCACATACACAGTGAGAGGCATCGATACAAATCGTCTAAGGGCCGTACTTTAAGTCTACCGCCACCACTGGCGGAGCGTTCAAGTGGCGGTGGACCAGTTTCGTACTTTTATCAGCCCGAACTTCGAACACCTGGCGTTCCGACGCCCCGAACTAGCGTTATATTATTGGAACCTGAGTGGCGGTGGAGCGCCAGCATGAATGTGTCTTTCATGGAGCCTTAAGACAATGTTCTTTTATACTGTTAAGCCTACACTTAACGAATATTTATTTCATAATAGGCAAAACGACACAGAAAATTTGGATAGTGTTTTTTTATGATCATTTAGTAATTATTTTACAATCGAAATATTTTGAGAAGACTTTACTGCGTATGTTAGAATCTATCCCAACACTTCTCGCCTGACTTTGGTCGCCTTATTTCAACGTTATTTCTTAATAATCTGTTGAACTTGAAGCAAATGCATTTTGTAGAATCTTTAATGCGCATTACATAGTATTAAAAACATGCTGATCACATGTATGAATAACAAATATTTCGCATTTTGCTAGTCTTGGCATAGCCGAAATATTACTTAGCTTATGACTTGTATTGTATGCATGTGTGTGTATACACACACACACGATATATAAATATATATATATACATATATATATTACATGAACATATATACATACATATACATATATATACATATATTTTTACATATATACATATATATATACACACACACATACATACATACATATATATATATATATATATATATATATATATATATATATATATATATTTATACATGTGTGTGTATGTATACACACATATATATATATATATATATATATATATATATATATATATATATATATGTGTGTGTGTGTGTGTGTGTGTGTGTGTGTGTGTGTGTGTGTGTGTGTGTATACACACCTATGTCTATCAGTCTGCCTATATGTGTGTGTCTGTGTATGTGTGTGTGTATACACACCTGTGTCTATCAGTCTGCCTATATGTGTGTCTGTGTGTGTGTGCGTGTGTATACACACCTATGTCTATCAGTCTGCCTATATGTATGTGTCTGTGTGTGTGTGCATGTGTGTGTGTGTGCATATATATATATATATATATATATATATATATATATATATATATATATATATACATATATATAAACAAATGTACATATTTATGTATGGGCATATACATAACTTTGATATTATTTTAATACTTATAGGTGTTCCATTCCTATTACTTTGAGGTGAATGGGTACATGTGGACCGCAGTTGAAATTAGCACATAATCTTGAATGATCCCAGGAGTTTGTGAATGTTTCAAGGAAATATTACAGTAAGATGCAAGCACTTTCCAACGATAAATCTCCTTCCTGATAGCAGCCATGCAAACACTCAGTCAGAAATGTCAGGGTATTACTGAGTTTCCTGGTGTATCAGGGGAAATTGGCATTTTAGAGACGCAGTGTGCATGTGATCCTATTTTAGAATTATATATGACATCTGTAAAACTGCAGACTTTTGGTAAACACCAGCACCATCTGTGGGGATCGGCGGTAGCCAGCTGCAGTTTTGCGCCCCTGGAGCCTTTTTATTTTTCGTATTTTTATGTTCTATTTCTTTTATCTTTTTCTCACGGCCTCTAGTTTTATTTTAATTTCTTTTAATTATGTAAAGTAAACTTCTTTTATTTTCATTCATTTTTATTATTTACACATTTTTTAAGAGCCTATATAAAGAGCCTGTTTATGCTAGACTCTCTCTTGGGTTGTTGGCTCGGCAGTTCAGTGCTGCTCACGGAGCGCCCGGCCTCACTGGACGTCTCCTGTTTTGTTGTTTCTTCGATTTCCTACAAGAGAGAAAGATAAGTATATTCATGTTTTGTAAGAGGCCAGTTAGGATGTGTCATATGCATTGTAACTTTTGCGAATATACAGACTGAGGGGATCTCAGGTTTTCCTTTTTATGCTTTGGTTTTGTTTTATCCTTGGTTTGTTTATTTTACTTTTTATCTGGTTTTAAAAGAATGGACACAGTTGATAATGAAGTTAGTGTAATAGTAAGTCTTACTTACGGGGTTAAGGGCTTCAGGGTTGTGACGAGCGGGTCATGCTGCAGTACACGCCAGCTACCACCCTTTTGAAAGCAGCTCCCCTGTTCGCAAGTTGCACTCTGCAAGACCCGCGTTGTAGTTTTGAAAGTGTCTCAAAGGGGTAAACACTACAACGTAAAATGGTGGCATACGCGGTGAGGATCAATTGCATGCAATTAGCAATGCTAAAGGACTTTTAAGGGATTAATGTGTCCATGCTTCTTGATTGGGTTTTGCTCGTTTAGTTTGTTTTATCATAATGGTGTTTTTATGCTTTCTGGGCTTTTGAAATTTAATTTTAAGCAGTGTTTAGTGTATTTTAACTTTGCATTTTTGAGTTTCTAGCTGATTTGTGTTTTTATTAAATGTTTCTACACTATTTAGTGTTTTACAAATGGAAAAGGGTTGTACTTTGTGAGAATTCAACATACGAAGTGTATAATGACCTGTGTGCCCAAGTGCTAATTCTTAAGGTGTTTAAACCACCAGTGTCTGATTACGCAGTTTCAAATCGAGTGATTTGAATGCTCGGTTTCATAAAGTAATTGTAAATGTGATCAGTGATAGTGCTTGTGCTTAATGCAATTTCATGTTATGTGATCGTGTTTTCATAACCGCCAAGTACGTGTATACAATAGGCAGTCTGTCCATCATAACCAGTGATAAGTGCTCTGTTAAAGTTAGGTTGTGATTTAAAGTACGTGCATATTTGAATTTAACTTTGTGCTGACGGTAAGATGTAATCAGTGTTCATAATTAAATGTTAAATTGTGCTTCATGTGTTTAACGTGCTTTTAGTGCTTCATGTGTTTAACGTGCTTTTAGTGCTTCATGTGTTTAACGTGCTTTTAGTGCTTCATGTGTTTAACGTGCTTTTAGTGCTTCATGTGTTTAACGTGCTTTTAGTGCTTCATGTGTTTAACGTGCTTTTAGTGCTTCATGTGTTTAACGTGCTTTTAGTGCTTCATGTGTTTAACGTGCTCTTAGCGCTTCGTGTATTTAACGTGCTTTTAGTGCTTCGTGTGTTTAACGTGCTTTTAGTGCTTTATGTGTTTAACGTGCTTTTAGTGCTTTATGTGTTTAACGTGCTTTTAGTGCTTCGTGTGTTTAACGTGCTTTTAGTGCTCTTAGTGCTTCGTGTGATTAATGTGCTCTCGTACTGTATCCCGTGATTGTGAATTGTGGGGACGCCTAGTGGTAATTAACAATCGTGCCTACAAGGACAGTTCGTGACTACGGTAACTAACATAGTGATACTGCAAGTGCGCAACATTTCAAGGTGGTGCTTGCCTGAGGTGCCGGAGGTGATAAGCGATAAATAACACGCATATCCTTGCATCTTAGCCATTACTCACCAAGATGGTAAGAGGAAGAGGTGATAAGAGGGAGTCACCGCAGGAGGAACAGCTGGAGCAGCAACAACAAGAGCAGCCTGTTGGTGCCACCGGATTGGAGCGGGCATCAGTGCATCAGGAGATCACAATGTATGATGAATTGAGGAGGAGGCTGGATCACGTGACTCTGAAGTTGCGGGAATATAAGACCAAGAACCAGGAACTCGAAGCTCGTCTGAGGGCGGCCGAAGATTGTGATCATCCTGCAGCCTCGCCGCCACCGCCTGCTCCTCTCCCCATCTTTAACTTGGTTGTGGATAAGGAATCCATACCACCTTTTCGAGGAGATACACCTGCCGCGCAACCTCTCCGTCGCAACCAGGAAGTGGAGGCCTGGATAAGACACATTGAAAATGTGGCGAAACCAGCAACAGATGCAACCTTCATCTCGGCTGCGCAAGCATCTTGCAAGGGACCGGCAGACCTTATCGTAAACTCCCCTATGTTCGATGGTATTCGTGAGTGGGCCATTTTCAAAACGCTGTTAAGGAGGAAATTTCGCGGCACTTGCTCCTCAACAGATTTCTTCACGATCCTGAACGAGTGCAGGATGACCACCACACAGGGACCACAAGATTTCTTTCAACAGCTAGAGGGGATCGTTTACCAGGGAGTGCGGGATTATCCTGATGTTGTTGGGAATCCTGAGCCCCTTTTGAAGAGGCTCTTCCTGCAAGGACTTCCGCTCTGGCTCCGTGAATACCTTGCCATTATCGATGAGCTGCCTCTGGATCGACTGGTGGAAACGGCGCAGCGGATCTGGAATACTCGTACAGGTGTTGCAAGGACGGAGCCACTAGCCGATCGCCATCCTCCTCGACCTCTTCGAGCTGTAGCCCCTGTAGAAGAGCCGCCCGAACATCGCAGAACTCGCTGGTGCTCATACCATCGAACCTCGCGCCATGACAACACAGAGTGCCGCTATCGCCCGCGTCGTCTTGCCTGTTTTCGGTGCCAACAGGAGGGACACCTGGTGAAGGATTGCCCCTTTCCGCCACCCTCTGACGGAAGCGCCCCTGTCGCCGGAGGAACTAGGTGGGGCCAGCCCTTGCAATACCCGAGGTCCAGTGACACGGGAGCCATCGGCCGCAATTCCCTCAACCCCCACCTGCAGCCCACGTCAAGGACGACCGATGGTGAGGCTGATGATTTCAGGCAAGATGATTGACGCCTTCATCGATACGGGCTCGGAGGCAACGCTTTTGAAGCATAGTGCGCAGACTTTGATCGCCCCTTCACGAACTTCTGAACCTCGGAGGCGGCTTCAAGGTGCCTCGGGAGCATCGCTTACAATCACTGGTGAGCGTGATGTCATATTGCAGATTAATGATCAAAATATAGTTACTCATCGAGTCTGCATTGTTGATGGAGTTGATTTTCCAGGAGATATCTTAATTGGTATTGATCTGAAGAGGCTTGACTTCCGCCTTGGCTATGATTCACGAACCAATAACTCGTACCTCCGCCTTAGAGGGAAGGCATTTACAGTAAGGTATGTGAACAAGGATTCACTGGAGCTCACAGCAGTCGTGATGAAGATGAAGGGTATGTCAGTGCCAGTGCCACCTGCAAGAGCTGCGATAAGACGTTCCGTGAGTTGCCCGCCAGAAAGTGGAAGGTTTGTGCCTGTACGTGTTCCAGATGCATTAATTGGAAAACAATTGCTTGTTGAGGGACTTGGATATTCTGTGATCTTGCCACGCGAAGTTATTAAGCCCTCGTCTAAAGAAGCCGTGGTATGGGTTGTTAATCCGACACTCAATCCAGTCAAGCTGAGAAATGGAACGCACCTGGTCGAACTTCATGAGGTTGAGGAAATGTGTGACACACCTGAAGCACCTGGCAATGTTGCATCCATTGCAGACACTCCTGTGGCAGCCGAACCTACAAGTGCCTTGGAAAAGATTTCTCTCCAACATCTGTCTGATCACCGTAAGTCTCAGGTGTGTAAGGTTCTTGCCCAATACCCACGACTCTTTTCAGGTGATAAGTTTGCTATTGGGGAAGTTCCAGACATTGTACATGAGATCCCAACACAAGAGAAGCATCCTTTGTGTCAGCGTCAGTGGCGTCTTCCTGAAGCAGCTAAAAGGCACATTCGTGAGGAGTGTGAACAAATGCTCAAGGCCGGAGTGATTGAACCTTCTTCGTCCCCGTGGCTGTCACCTGTAGTCCTTGTGAAGAAAAAGGATGGCACATTGAGGTTCTGTGTGGACTACAGGAACCTGAATTCTGTTACTATAGCTGACAGCTACCCACTACCCCGGATGGATGAACTTCTGGATGAACTAGGAGGAACTAGTGTATTCACTTTACTGGACTCTCGCTCCGCCTACTGGTCCATCCCGGTGAAGCCTGAAGATCGTCCAAAAACCGCATTTTCAGATGGACATCGGCTATACCAGTTCCGTCGCATGCCATTTGGATTATGTACAGCTCCATCTACATTCCAAAGGACAGTCAACCTTGTTTTGTCACCTGTTCTAGGTAAGCACACCATTGCATATTTGGATGATATAGTTGTGCATAGTGCCACTTTTGAGGAACACCTTAAACACCTTAACGAGACTCTGCTACTGTTGGATAAGGCAGGGTTTAAATTAAATCTGGAAAAATGTGATTTTGCCGTGAGTAATTTCAGATTTCTTGGCTACCGCGTCACTCCACAGGGTTTCCTGCCAGACCCTGAGAAGGTGAAATCCATTGAAGAAATGCTGCCTCCTAAGAATCAGAAAGGGGTACGCAGATTCCTTGGTGCTGCTGGATTTTTTAGGAAATTTGTACCGAAATATGCAAAGATTGCAGCACCCCTCACCAGACTAACCAGAAAGGATGTGCGGTTTGTGTGGGGACCAGACCAAAGGGATGCTTTTATTAAACTGAAAGATCTTCTAATAACTGCTCCAGTTTTAGCCAAACCTGACTTTGAGAAAATTTTTGAATTGTATACAGATGCATCACAGGTAGCTATAGGTGCATGTCTTATGCAGACTGATGACCAAAATGAGCTTCATCCTATAGCCTACTTCAGCCGCAAGCTACGTGGTGCAGAAACCAGGTATAGTGCCACCGACCTTGAAGCACTTGCAGTTGTGGAAAGCGTGAGGCATTTTGATGCTTACCTTTACGGACGACGCTTCACGGTGCTTACTGATCATCGTCCCCTCACGTATGTATTCTCTAGAAGAACTAAAAGTCCACGCATGAGCCGCTGGAGTGCAGAACTGGCAGACCATAACTTCCAGATTAAATATAAGCAGGGTCGAATCAATTATGTCCCTGATATGCTCTCACGTGATGTTGCACCCATATCCCTTTCTTCTCCAGATCCTTATGCAATGAGGGTTGAGCAACTAAAGGACCCCTTGTTGCACGAAATTGTAATGTTCTTGGAAGAAAGAGCGATGCCCCAGCAACGACCGCCATTGCCCCTGGACGAGTTTGAACTAAGAAATGGAGTCCTGTATAGATTAAGGCATCTCCCAGAACGAATTGTCGAGCAGCTCGTTGTGCCAAGGACTCTACGTAAGGATGCGATAAAAATTGCTCATGCATCCCCTATTGCAGCACATCATGGCATTTACCGTACTTACAATAAGCTACGTGATTTGTTCTACTTCCCTAACATGCTGGGAGAGACTCGTAAGTACGTATCGTCCTGTAAAACTTGTCAGAAGAGGAAGGGCATAGGTAGGCGTGCCCCTTTGCAGCATGCACCTGAAGCTGTGCATCCCATGGAGCGTGTCAGTGCTGATTTGGTGGACTTGCACAGCTCTTCGAGTGGGAATCGCTATGTCCTGGTAATGGTAGATCAGTTGACAAGGTACCTACAGCTCGTACCTTTACCCAACAAGGAAGCAGAGACAGTAGTAAGAGCTATAATTGATCATTTCATTACTCTATTTGGTCCACCACGATTGCTTCAGACTGACGGCGGTCTTGAATTTAATAATGCTCTCTTTCGCAGTGTATGTGAGGACCTGACCGTTCAAACTCACGTTACAACCGCTTTCCATCCACAGGCAAACGGTCTTGTAGAAAGAACGAATCGGGTTGTAAAAGATGCTCTTGCAACATTGGTAGAAGACCAACCCCTAGACTGGGATCGGAACATACCCCAGGTACGTTTTGCCATAAATTCTGCCATCCACAGGGCTATCGGAGATCAGCCCCTTTACTTGCTGACAGGCCAGCCAGGCCATTTCCCGGTTGGTTTGAGCAACCATGTTACAGCAGGAGAAGATGCTCATTGCAAGCTACGTGAGGCCTTGGATGTTGCGAGGAAAGCAGCACAGGAAGCATCCCGTAAGGCTTGTCAGGAATACGCAGCATATCACAACCGTAACCTGAGGCCGCCCTGGTCCTTAGAAGCTGGGTCCCTGGTCCTCTACAAGATAAAGACTACGCAAACAGGACCTGATCGTGCTTTAGGGCCCCGGTGGCAAGGCCCTGCGAAGGTCGTGAAGAAGTTGGGCCCTGTTAATTACGTCGTTCAGGACCTGTCTCCCCCGTTTTCGAAGCGTAACTGCCACGCTAACCAGCTGCGCCCATTTAAGCTGGAGGAAGAGCTGACGTTCCCAGATGCGTCACCATACCATGACCCTGATTACGTCGACCCATGGTTACCTGACGACGCGGAGCCAGGTGCAACGATGTTGCTTTCAGCAATACGTCCATCCCAACATGCACCTCAGTCGTGGTAAGACTGGGTATGGTAAGGTATCATCACTTCACCATCAGAAATTCACATTTATTACATCCTTCCCTGCAGACCACAGCAATACGTCTATTTCGTGTGGGCTCTCGAGCGAGACTGACGTTGCTCGCACGACGAACTCTGCTCGCCCATACCTGGAACTACCAGAGTGCCCAGGACCACCGCTTCTGTAGTTAGCTGGCCTGAGATCCCGCTTTATTTTTGTAAAAGTTATTTTTGTTTTGTATTTGTAATTTTTATTTGTTTGTAATGCTTTTATTGTTTTAGAGGGAGCAGGCAGCGTTTCTTTTACTTAATTTTATTTCCTTTAGTTGTAAGCTTTCGTTTTAAGTATAGTTTTAAGTTGGTTTTAGATTAAGGCATTACTTTTAAGTCTTTAATTTTAAGTTTCATTTAGATTAAGGGTTTTTCAAGTTTTAGTTTTTAAGGTTTAGGTTTATTTAGTTTTAAGGGTTATTTTAAGTTCCTTTCCTGGTTTTCGTTCTTAGCTTTGTTTTTTTTTTTTTTCTTTTATTTTTTTTTAGGAGGTCGTGATCCCTCTCTCTGTATATTCCTGGGGTTTGCAATCATGTACTCGCTTGCCGTCTCTTGCAAAGGATGAATATACTAATCCTCTCTCCTTTCAGATCTGACTGATTTTTATGGTGCTTTGACTCGCTAGTCTGTCGACAGTTCGAGTTCCCCTCGACCTGAGCGCCCAGCACAGCCAGCAACCTCCCTATGACGTCCGGCGACCCGTAGGTCTGGCTAGGGAGGCCTTGTGACCTGGCTCTCCACCTGGCGGAGCCTCTCGCTCAGCTGTGCTGGCCGCTCGGTGGGCGAGGGAGGGGTTGTAGTGGACGTGAGGTACCCCCACTAAGCAGGAGTCCAGACTAGGCGAGTCCCCCCTTTTCTAGCCAGCACCAGCACCATCTGTGGGGATCGGCGGTAGCCAGCTGCAGTTTTGCGTCCCTGGAGCCTTTTATTTTTCGTATTTTTATGTTCTATTTCTTTTATCTTTTCTCACGGCCTCTAGTTTTATTTTAATTTCTTTTAATTATGTAAAGTAAACTTCTTTTATTTTCATTCATTTTTATTATTTACACATTTTTTAAGAGCCTATATAAAGAGCCTGTTTATGCTAGACTCCCTTTTGGGTTGTTGGCTCGGCAGTTCAGTGCTGCTCACGGAGCGCCCGGCCTCACTGGACGTCTCCTGTTTTGTTGTTTGTTTCTTCGATTTCCTACAAGAGAGAAAGATAAGTATATTCATGTTTTGTAAGAGGCCAGTTAGGATGTGTCATATGCATTGTAACTTTTGTGAATATACAGACTGAGGGGATCTCAGGTTTTCCTTTTTATGCTTTGGTTTTGTTTTATCCTTGGTTTGTTTATTTTACTTTTTATCTGGTTTTAAAAGGAGAATGGACACAGTTTATAATGAAATTAATGTAATAGTAAGTCTTACTTACGGGGTTAAGGGCTTCAGGGTTGTGACGAGCGGGTCATGCTGCAGTACACGCCAGCTACCACCCTTTTGAAAGCAGCTCCCCTGTTCGCAAGTTGCACTCTGCAAGACCCGCGTTGTAGCTTTGAAAGTGTCTCAAAGGGGTAAACACTACAACTAGACCGCGAGCGCCTCCGTTCGACCGCCGCCGTTCGAATGCTTTTAAAGTACGGCGCTAAGGCGAAAACGATGCATCGATACTTGAATAATTGGCGTAAACGATTCCGATCATGCATCGCCGATACAGCATCGTCGATACTTTATTGTAAGAAAGCATTCTGATATATAAATATTTGATTATGGCGTTTAATGCACTGTCCAAAGTTATTGGAGCAGATAAGTGTTTTCCAAGGCCATACGTGGATATTTAATGACTTTTAAATCACAGCGGCAATTACATTATACTGACATGTGCGTTCAAGGAAGACAGGGGAGAGTCTAATGCCTCTCTCATACTTCTTGAGCGCCACTGTCGATAACGCGAGCGAGCGAAAAAAAAAAAAAAAAAACGCGTATAAATATACATACACACACATGTGAATATATATATATATATATATATATATATATATA
>NC_091577.1:5398649-5401149 GCF_042767895.1 Penaeus vannamei
CCACACACACACTTTACAGCACTTTTAGTACCAGTATACAGACTTGCTATTAGTCCAATAATCCATGTTGGAATTCCTCAATCTCAGGATCTCTCAGAGTAATTCCCCATACGCCGTATCGAATGCCTTTTTGAGGTCGATGTAAGCTGCAAGCAGCCCACACCCAAACTCATGACGGCGCTCTACAACTACTCGAAGCACAAGGATACCGTCTATTGTGGACTTACCAGGAATGATTCCAGATTGCCTCTGATGCCTCTGTAGGTGGTCTTTGATATGTCACAGAAGGATGTGGGCAAGAACCTTGCCTGGTATACTGAACAGTGTGATGGTGATTGCTGCAGTCCCATCAGTCCCACTTCCCCTTCCAGAGAAGGATGACCACACCTGGACTGCCAGATGGTAGCCAGGACAGCATGCAACACCCTCGCCATAGGCTCACTGCCACTTTAACGATTAAGCTGGGATGCTGCAAATACCCTCTGCTTTGCCACTCTTCAGTTTGGAGATTGCCTCCCTAACTTCAGTTAGAGAGGGTGGATCCTCATTGATGGATGGGTCCAGCAATGCTCCCACATCGCAATAGGATCTGAGACAATCTGTCCACTTACTATGCAAACTGCTGTCACCTGAGAAGAGGGCTTGAAGTTCAGCTTTCTCAGGGCTTGGTATGCAGGACGAAGGTCATTTACCAAGAAATAGTCTTCTACCTTCTCTGCAAGTCTCCTAATAAACTGTTCCTTGTCCCCCCTTCTTAAATGTGACCGAGTTCTGCGCACCTGAGAATGGTGCAAATCCCAATCCCCTCTTGGACATGCTGCACGACATCTGTGGCATCCAGTGTCTCCTGCAAGATGAAATTCTGTCTTTCTTTTTTGTGTTCACCAATCGTTATTTGAGCTGCATGAAGCATTTCGCGCTTGAAGGTGTCCCACAGAAGTACATGGTCCATCAGATTGTCAGGCACTGCGAAACGACCAAAGACTGCTTCAGCAAACCCCCAGGCACAAGTGAAACACCCTGGGGTGATCATTGGACTGCTAGGAAGTTTTGAAATGGATTCGGAGGGTAGCCACAACCAATCTATGGTCAGTACCACGGAACTCGGCACTCCTATAACCCCCTGCAGTTCTGGAGGATTCCCCAGTGAGTGCTAACGAGTATGTGGTCGATGTCCTTGACTGCATTACCCACATTGCTGTACCATGTCCATCGATGTGGATCTGGGCGCTGGTACCAGGAGCCAAAAATCCTCAATTTCTGGGACCTAGCAAAAGTCCCGAGAAAAGGAGGCTATTCTCATTGCCGACATCAGTATAGAGTATTAGAAAAGTTAAAACATGAGCACATTTGAAGCATATAATATTATATGCAAGTTGCATTTAAAAAACGGTTATTTTTGGCCTAAATGCTTTGGCGAGGCCCGTCGTATACAGTAAACCCTCGCTATAACGCGGCTCAACTTTCACGTTCTCGCTGCTTCACGGATCTGCATAGTGCATTGTGTTCTGCATTCTGATTTTAGTTTGCAAATTCTCTCTAAAACCCATGAAGCCTTCAGTTCATAATGATGATTAAAATTATTATTTTATAGTACAGTAGTTATTTGTAAAAAAAAAAAAACAAACTATTATACAGTACTTTTATTTGTTAAACAAATGCTTGGGGCCTGATAAAAAGGGTTTTTTTCTTTGGTTTCAATGTATTGTAGAGTATTTCATTGTATAATAATTGTAAAAAATAAAGGTTACTACTTCACGGATTTCGCCTATCACGGGTTCTTTCAATCAAATGCACAAACAAACGAATATCTTTGAGCATCATGCAGTAATTTCAGTATATTAATAAACTTTGAAGGTTCCTTAAAATGTAAGATCTTAAGCTATAGCTCGTTTATCAAATAAATACGACAACTATGAAAATATATGCACACTCTGAGTTCCTGGGTGTAACTGTGTTTGAATAGTTGCAGATGATCCCCTTCGTACAGTGTTATAATACATGCATTTCGGTATTTCCTAGCATTGTGGATTACGTTTACATGGGGCGGGGACGTGTGAGAAGCAAATGCTATGTGATAGACAATGGCCTGAGGTGGATTGTTGGTTAGGTTGGTGTCATGTGATGTGGTGCCACTTCGACTTATGCTCTGTTTGGCCACTCCCTTCAGCATGAGCAATAGATATGCACTTACACAGTGTTTTTTAAAGTGCAGATACATAACCGATAACATATGTCTTATATGTCCTCTCATTAGCCTAAAATGATATACACTGTGGCCTTCACCCAATCCATATATCCATAAGTCGCTGAAATACATCATATCTGAATAAAGTCTATAGAAAACAATAAGGCGAAAGAATTCTTGCCTGAAGGATAACGGTACGTCCTTTTTCCCCGAAGGCTGATCTGGCGCGAAAGAGGACTTCCGGAAGAACGGACACGTTAATATAGATTTTAATCATTATCTTTGGGAAATTAATATGTGTTGGGTTTCCCT
>NC_091577.1:5414457-5416957 GCF_042767895.1 Penaeus vannamei
AAATGATCAGCAGAGCGATGGACAAGAGTGTCCAAGAAAGGGAGCTTGTCGTCAACCTCCCATTCCACCTTGAAGCGGATGGATGGAGAGAGAGAATTCAGCTGCGACAGGAAATCAGGAAACAGGGCAGGTTCATGGGGCCAGAGAGCGAAGACGTCATCTACATATCTCAGCCACATGGAAGGACGAGGGGAGATGGAAGGGAGGAGCTCCGACTCGAAGAACTCCATGTACAGGTTAGCCAGAACAGGGGAGAGAGGAGAGCCCATGGCAACACCGAACGTCTGTGAGTAGAAACGACCCTCAAAGGAGAAGGAATTCGACTCCACACACAGACGAATCAGCTGGAGGAAGACTTCAGTGGGAAGAGGAAGACGAGGATCCTCGGCAGGGAGCTTCCTCTGAAGGAAAGCGAGGACGTCATCAAGCGGGACCTTGGTGAACAGGGAGTCGACATCCAGGCTCAGCATGGACGCCGGCGGGACACCGCGGACACGAGAGATGAAGTCCTGTGAATGGCGAAGGTGAGCAGGAGAGAAGGTGCCGAGAAGGGGAGTGAGAGACTTAGCCAGCCAAGCCGCCAGAGGATGCGTCACCGATCCCCGGGAGGAGATGATGGGGCGTAGAGGCACGGCCGGCTTATGGGTTTTAGGAAGCCCATAGCCGGCCGTGCCTCTACGCCCCATCATCTCCTCCCGGGGATCGGTGACGCATCCTCTGGCGGCTTGGCTGGCTAAGTCTCTCACTCCCCTTCTCGGCACCTTCTCTCCTGCTCACCTTCGCCATTCACAGGACTTCATCTCTCGTGTCCGCGGTGTCCCGCCGGCGTCCATGCTGAGCCTGGATGTCGACTCCCTGTTCACCAAGGTCCCGCTTGATGACGTCCTCGCTTTCCTTCAGAGGAAGCTCCCTGCCGAGGATCCTCGTCTTCCTCTTCCCACTGAAGTCTTCCTCCAGCTGATTCGTCTGTGTGTGGAGTCGAATTCCTTCTCCTTTGAGGGTCGTTTCTACTCACAGACGTTCGGTGTTGCCATGGGCTCTCCTCTCTCCCCTGTTCTGGCTAACCTGTACATGGAGTTCTTCGAGTCGGAGCTCCTCCCTTCCATCTCCCCTCGTCCTTCCATGTGGCTGAGATATGTAGATGACGTCTTCGCTCTCTGGCCCCATGAACCTGCCCTGTTTCCTGATTTCCTGTCGCAGCTGAATTCTCTCTCTCCATCCATCCGCTTCAAGGTGGAATGGGAGGTTGACGACAAGCTCCCTTTCTTGGACACTCTTGTCCATCGCTCTGCTGATCATTTCTCCTTTTCTATATACAGGAAGCCTATGCACAGTGGTATGTACATACACTTCTTCTCGTACCATCCACTACATGTGAAGAGAGGGGTTGCCACCTCGCTGTTTCTCCGTGCCCTCCGCATCTGTGACCCCCAGTACCTGGATGGAGAGATCGACTTCCTGCGTCGTTCGTTCTCCAAACTGGGCTATCCTCGCCATGTCCTAGACGTCGCGTTATCCAGGGCGCGACGTACCTTCTACCATGACTCCCCTCCCAATGAGTCTCCTCACCTGCCTGTCCTCAGCCTGCCTTACACTGAGGAGATCTACTCCCTCCGTCGGCCCCTGCAGTCTCTCAACTGCAGACTCTCCCTTCGCCAGGTGAATACCCTCCGTCGGAACCTGGTTCACACCTGCCCTCCCTCTACCTCGAAGGTGGGCACCTATGCTGTTCCGTGTGCCTCCTGTGATAAGCAGTATTTTGGTGAAACAGGCGCCAGTCTTACTAAGCGTCTGTCTCAGCATAAGTACGCTGTATCCAGGGGACATACCAACAACGCCCTCTTCTGCCATCAGTGGGACACTGGCCATCAGATGGACTGGAAAGCTGCCCGCATTCTCTTCCCTTCCGCTGATGTCCATGCCCGCAGACTGGTGGAATCTTCTCTCATTAAGCTGCTGCCCAATTTCAACTTGAACAGCGGTTTCTCTCCTGCCGACAGCCTCCTCGCTTCCCACATCCTTCGTCTCCTCCCTTATGCCGGTCACCCGTCACATAGACCGCCTGATCCTTCGACCTGATCTGACCTCCCTTCGCTTCCGTTCTCCTGTCCTCTCCTGCCCCGTAGTTCCCGAGTGCTTCGCCTCCTTTCCCTCTTATACCGCTTCGTCTCCCTTGCCTCTTCAGACCCGAAGATGGAATCGAGGACGATTCCGAAACTGTTGTCTCACTTTCATCAATAAATCTAGTTTGTACATTGTGGGTTTTTCTTCCATATTATCAACACGGTATTGTGTTTTTTCGTTGCATATTTATATATATATTGATATTTATTATTATACATATATAAATATGTGTATATGTGTAGGTGTATATATATAATTTCACAAACACATACAAATACAAACATACACACATACAAACACATACAGACACAAACACACACACCATCGCACACACATGCACACACTCGCGCACACATACACACACTCGCACACCTAT
>NC_091577.1:5419457-5436957 GCF_042767895.1 Penaeus vannamei
TTAAGTGTGCGTGCGCAATTGTGTGCCTATGTTTATATATATATATATATATATATATATATATATATATATATATATACACACACACACACACACACACACACACACACACACACACACATATATATATATATATATATATATATATATATATATATATATGTATATATATATATATATATATATATATATATATATATATGGAGAGATGGGTAGTGTCGTAATACGTATATGTATGTATCGATACTTTTGTATTGGTATCGGTATCATCGTTTTTTTTTCAGCATAATTAGGGTGTTTTTTTTCTCAAGATGCATCGAAATAAATCAATACATCGATATATTTACATGAGTTTCTCTCTCTCTCTCACACACTATCGCTCTCACACATACAAACTCTCTCTCTCTCTCTCTCTCTCTCTCTCTCTCTCTCTCTCTCTCTCACACACACACACACACACACACACACATACACACACACACACTCTCCTCCACAAGAGCATCTTGTGAGAGAAGGAGGCAAGTAGTTCAGTTTTGTCCTGACTAGATGTTGCTAAGGTGACACGAGGTCGAGTGAGGACTAGCATTGAAGACATGTCAGGGGTCACGAGCTTTGGGGGCGTGGCTAGTTAGCCCACCGCCGCGATTAGTCCAGCAGACTCGCTCTCCCTCTCCCTCTCTCTCTCAGTATCACTTTCTATCTTTCCTTAAATTCTATTTCATTTTTTTTCTTTCACTCCCTCCCTCACTCACTCTCTCTATATAAATACACCTTTATTTCTTTCTCTCTCTCTTCCTTTATTTATTCATTTATTAATTTCACTCGTTCGTTCAATCAGTCTCTCTCTCTCTCTCCTCTCTCTTAATTTCTTTCATTCTCTTTCTTAATTTCTTTCTCTCTGTCGTTCTCTTTCCCTCCCTCCCTCTCCCTCTCCCTTTCCCGCTATTTCACTCTCTCTCTCTCTCTCTCTATTTTTAGTCTCTCTATCTGTATATGTATATATGTAAACGCTAGAAGTTGTATAGCGTTTATGTGCTGTGATAATCGTACTTTGTTGAAAGCGATATAATTTGTAATAGTGAATATTAGCCAAACTTGGAGGTAAGCATGTGGCATATTTGCAACTGGAAAATGTGTAATGATTTAAGCTTTTTGTATTTAGTGTTGAAGCAATGGTTTTAATAATCGAGGATATCAGAATTATCTCTTTTTCTGCCATGGAAATCTATAATATAAAAGAGCTGTAATATTTTGCCTCGAATGGGAGTTTCATGTTTAGAAATACAACACCATCAGGACGAGGAAGCCATTATTATGACGGTTAGGGAAAAATCTGCTAATTTTGTAAAGGCAAAAATGCTGTCGTAACTTAGCCACATGGGCAATAGGATTATTGACATTTCTAATTTTCTTTTGAAAAAGTCAATTTCCAAGGATAGGATTAGAAGGATATGTCTTGAAAAAATAACCTGCCTTGGAAACTGAAGGAAGGATAGAAATAAAGAACAGTTGCAACAGGGGGTTCATAAAATCATAAAGATCATAAAGAATTTACACACACACACACACACACAAAAAAAAAAAAAAAAAAAAAAAAAAAAAAAAAAATATATATATATATATATATATATATATATATATATATATATATGTATATACGTAAATATATATATGTATATATATAAATATAAATATATATATATGTATACATATATATATGTATGTATATATATATATTTATTTATATATATACATATATATACATACATACATAATATGTATATATATATATATATATATATATATATATATATATATATATATATATATATATATAGGGTAAGGTGGGGTAGGAAGCCCCCCTTAAGGAAGAACATCTGCTGTATTTACAGTATTATATCTAGCGATCTGAAACAGATAACAAATGGGCCTTTTACCCCATGCCTGGGGCAAAAGGCCTACATAATATAATATATTCTATTGCATCAATAGAACAACAGCGGTAAAGAAAATGATAGTTTTTTTTTTTTTTAAGCATAAAAATAGATATTTCATCCATATACAACGCACACCAACTTTGTATTTTAAATATAATCCCAGCTGATATTTTTCACACGGGAGTGCTACGTATGTAAAAAATCATGAACTAGAATATTCACTTAGACAGATAAATATGGTTGACTTTGCAAAATATTGCTTATTGTTTATTTATAGACTCACGATAATAATCCCTATTCTCTACAAAACTATAACTAGTTTCTTCCATCAGTCAAATAGTCTGTATAAACTGTAGCTTCCTCTAATGTCTGGCTGTCAGTTTATCAAAAAACATTTTTTTTAACCGCTTAGGCCTACTCAATCTTCTAACTCTCAGTTGTGACATATGTACCAATCAAATCCTGGTGCACAGTCGTCGTGGGACCATCTCTTACAAACTGTAAACTGTACAAATTTTTCAGAGGATCTCTTGCTAGCAAAAGATGCCCTACACACTTGGCGGGGCCAATCACCATCAGAGGAAACTGGACTTGGAGTCTTCCTACTTTTCTTTGCTGTTTTTATTTATTTATTTTTTAACAAATATTAGGAAAGGGTAAACAGCCCCATACTAGGCTCCCCCCCCCCCCCAGCACTGTAGGCCTTTTACCCCAGACACCATGTTGATGTACAGCAACCTTCACTCATCTACAACTATACTATAACAGTTGAATTGTAGTGCAAGATATTCTTAAGTCCTCGTAAGCTCTATCAATAGCCATAATATAAACAATACACAAAAAGATACCTGTCCAACCTACCATTGACAAAACACTGCACTTACACAGAATGTGCTCAAAAGAGAAAAACACATGTCCACTTCCCTGACTGGCTTCCACTAAGTTGTTAATGCAGAACAGCACTAACAGATGATGGAGATATCCTGATCAGCTAACTGGGATAAACAAGTAGGTAATAAGGGAGGAACAAGAGGGAGGCCTTTTACCTCGCAGGGGCCTTTTACCCCACCTTACCCTATATATATATATATATATATATATATATATATATATATATATATATATATATATATATATTCACATGTGTGTGTGTGTATGCGTGTGTGTGCGTGTGTGTGTGTATGTATATTTATACGCGTGTTTTATTCGCTCACTCGCGTTATCGACAGTGGCGCTCAAGAAGTATGAGAGAGGCATTAGACTCTTCCCTGTCTTCCTTGAACGCACATGTCAGTGTAATGTTGTAATTGCCGCTGTGATGTAAAAGTCATCAAATATCCACGCATGGCTTTGGAAAACACTTTTCTGCTCCAATAACTTTGGACAGTGCATTAAACGCCATAATCAAATATTTATATATCAGAATGTTTTCTTACAATAAAGTATCGGCGATGCTGTATCGGCGATGCATGATCGGAATCGCTTACGCCAATTTTCAAGTATCGGTGCATTGTTTTCGCCTTAGCGCCGTACTTTAAAAACATTCGAACGGCGGCGGTCGAACGGAGGCGCTCGCGGTCTAGCGCTCACGAGCGACTCGAATCCTTACTCTAAAAAACAAGGCAACGCCAGGGATTGCCAACGCCACTGCTGGCGTTCGGCCGCCACGAAAAGTGCTAAGTTTGACAATAACCGCTACTATCTAGCGAATCAAAACATAATTGGCGTGAAATTTGATGCTTGATGACTTTTTCATCTAGGCTATCACTTCAAATACCAATAAAAAATTATTAACCTACAGCTAATCTTACAGAAAAAAGTGCATTCACATGCACTTACACCTTAATACTGCCACACATATTCATAATCTTTCTAACATATGCAAGCAGGCATATACACATACACAGTATTTATAATGCCTGCTTTTATCCCCTTAATCCTTCTCACCTGCCAATTTTACCCTTTATTTCCCTCTCATTGTAATTTTAATTGTTAATAGTATTACTACTTAAATGTTCATTTGTAGGAATAATAACCCATTGTTAAATGACCATGTTTATGTGAAAATTTTCACAAATTAATCTTATCTGACATATTAAATGCCTTCTCACAATCAAATTCATGATTCTTCAATTAATTGCATCATATCTTAGTTCAGAACCTCTAGTAGGGTTGCTTACATTAGAAATAAGATATGAGAGCATACATACAATATTTTCAAGCAAACATTCTATGTACTGAGTTTGCTCTAATTCTGTGCTGCAGTCAATGTTTACCAAAAGTCTGCAGTTTTACAGATGTCATATATAATTCTAAAATAGGATAACATGCACACTGTGTCTCTAAAATGCCATTTACCCCTGATACACCAGGAAACTCAGTAATACCCTGACATTTTTGACTGAGTGTTTGCATGGCTGCTATCAGGAAGAAGATCTATCGTTGGAAAGTGCTTGCATCTTACTATAATATTTCCTTGAAAGATATGTTCACAAACTCCTGGGATCATTCAAGATTATGTGCTAATTTCAATTGCAGTCCACATGTACCCATTCACCTCAAAGTAATAGGAATGGAACACCTATAAGTATTAAGGTAATATCAAAGTTATGTATATGCCCATACATAAATATGTACATTTGTTTATATATATATATATATATATATATATATATATATATATATATATATATATATATGCACACACATGCACACATACACACACACACACACACATATAGGCAGACTGATAGACATAGGTGTGTATATATATATACATATATATATATATATATATATATATATATATATATATATATATATATATTATGTGTGTATACATACACACACATGTGTGTATGTATGTATATATATATATATATATATATATATATATATATATATATGTATATGTGTATAAATATATATGTATATATATGTATATGTATGTATATATGCTCATGTAATATATATATATATATATATATATATATATATATATATATATATATATATATATATCGTGTCTGTGTGTGTATACATACACATGCATAGAATACAAGTCATAAGCTAAGTAATATTTCGGCTATGCCAAGACTAGCAAAATGCGAAATATTTGTTATTCATACATGTGATCATCATGTTTTTAATACTATGTAATGCGCATTAAAGATTCTACAAAATGCATTTGCTTCAAGTTCAACAGATTATTAAGAAATAACGTTGAAATAAGGTAACCAAAATGAGGCGAGAAGTGTTGGGATAGATTCTAACATACGCAGTAAATTCTTCTCAAAATATTTCGATTGTAAAATAATTACTAAAAGATTATAAAAACACTATCCAAATTTTCTGTCGTTTTGCCTATTATGAAATAAATATTCGTTAAGTGTAGGCTTAACAGTATAGAAGAACATTGTCTTACGCCACCAACGAAAGACACATTGATGCTTGCGCTCCACCACCACTCAGGTTCCAATAATATAACGCCAGTTCGGGGCGTCGGAACGCCAGGCGTTCGAAGTTCGGGATTTTAAAGTACGAAACTGGTCCACCGCCACTTGAACGCCACCGCCAGTGGTGGCGGTAGACTTTTAAAGTACGGCCCTTAAACGACTTGTGTATCGATGTCTCTCACTGTGTATGTGTGCGTGTGTTTACACACACCTATATATACATATATGCATACACACACATGCACATACTCCCACACACATGCACACACTCACACACACATGCACACACTCATACAAACATGCACACTCATACAAAGTGAAGGGGTGTTAATTTTTCCTTATACACTTCTCACATATATTATGTGAGAGGTGCGCAAGGAGAACACCCCTTCACATATAAAGGTTAATTCCAGACGAACGAGTCACTATATAACAATATATTATAAATCAAGGGTTATATTGCACACGATATAAATAATATAAAAGACACAAGAAGGATATATGATAACACAAATATGTAAAGAGACACTGAAAGAAGAAACACGGATATGCCAACACAATCACAATACTCATGCAGATGGCACAGAGAGAAATATTACTGGAGCTTGACAGGTCTTGTCTCTGATTCTGTCTGATTCTACAGTTCAGTTTAGTTCAATTAGATTTGCGAAGACTAGCTCCGCCCGCGCCTTTTCTCTAGAGTGGACCGGCCTGTATCAACTATTTCTAGTTGACTCAAGTGTTTTCTTTGAATTATATGCTTAGCTTGGTGGCTGGATTGCAAGCAAGCGATCCAGCTGTCACGGTGTAAGCATGTGGCATACCCTTTTTACCAACCCGACGGCTGTGGTGGGTGGTCCCTGTCTCAAATTGCGCGTGTTCACAATTCTGTAAATGTAACAGGGTGGCGTTGCGCTCGTCGCAATACTTGCATTCCCTGACAACCACGTCATCAATAATTTGCCAAGCGCATGGGTAACCTAGTCTTAATCTGTGCAGTATGACTTCGGTACCTCATTTTATATTTGGAGGAAGGGCCAGTGGTTCATAGCCTGTGGCATCTGAGTACCACTTGGCGTAAAGCGAGTTTGTGGTATTTTCTCTGTAGATGCTCCGGAGAACTGCAAGTGCTGTAGCTTTGGAACTTTTGCTCAGTCTCCTTTGGTTTGTGTTAACGATCATGGGAGTTGTGGGCATGCTCCTGCCCTTTTCGGCTAGTCTGTCAGCAAGCTCATTCTCTTGGATGCCTATGTGGCTTGGGACCCAGTTTATGATTATTATTCTACCCTAGCCAAGGGTTATGTTGAGTGCAAAGGTCAGAAGGAAGATGTCTTGGGGCATGCTATGCTGTAGACTGTCAGTGGTTGCTCTAGAGTCTGTGTGTATGACCACGTGTCCATCCTTTAACGACGTGTGCGTCAGGGCTCACATGATCGCAACCGTTTCAACTTGGAGCGATGAGGCATTGTCGTAGTATCCCTTGCTGCGAAGCCGGCGCCTCTAGTAAGACTTATGGGATCTACAGGTCCATCCTTGTAATATGTTCTGCAACCCGAAGGAGTTATTTGAGCAATGACCCCTTTGTACTTGTGTCTTTAGGCTAGGCATATAGTATTGATCTTTTTTCCTTGACAAGCTCAGGACTGAGAACTCGATCATGTTGTTTGCCCACGGCGGGGGTTCTTTATAGTCCAGGTGAAGGGAGTCCATGCCCTTGGGAAGCAGTGGTTCTTTGAGCTGGAAGCGTATCAACACTCTGGCTGTGTGTGTGAGCCAGTTGTCCGCAAACAGCTGATAATCTTGCTGAATAATTTTCATACTAATAATGACAATAGAAATAATAGTAATATCATTATTATTGTTATTATGAGTATTATTGTCATTATTATTTCTAAAATTTTCATTATTGTTATTATTATAAAAATAGTTGTAATGATGAAAATGACAGTAATAATTAGTTAAATAATCATTATAACTGCAATAATGATAATCATGACGATAATGACTCTAATGATGGTAATCATAAGAATAAAGACAATAATGATGATAATGATAATAATAATCATAGAGTCTATTTATAATGAAATAAAGGCTAAAACTAATAAAATCCCAAAAGTCGAAAAAACGGCAAAATCAAGCGTATTACTGCCTTTCTCACTTTTGAATGATGATTATGATGATTTTAACATTAATTCAGATAATTATGATGATTTTAATGATATTTCCTTTATTATTAACAATAATGATGATAATGACAATAATAATGATAAAAATAATAAAATGACAATTATAATGATAATTTTGATAATTACTGCAATAATAGCAATAATTAACTCTATTCCAACAATTTTCATACTAATTATGACAATAAAATTAATAATAATATCATTATTATTGTTATAATGAGTATTATTGTCATCATTATTTCTAAAATTATCATTAAAGTCATTATCATCATGATTATCATTATTATCATCATCATTATTGCAGTTATAATAATTATTATGCTAATTATTATTGCTATTCTTATCATTATAACTATATAATGATAATAGCAATAATGATAATTTTAGAAATAATAATGACTAATAATAATTATAATGACAATGATAATGACGTTATTATTTCTATTGCCATTATTAGTATGAAAATTATTAATTGCTGATACAATTATCAAAATTATCATTATAATTATGATTTTATCATTATTATTGTCATTATCATTGTCATTATCATCATAATTATCATTATTGTCAATAATAAAGAAATTATCATGAAAATCATGATAATTCCCTGAATTAATGTTAAAATCCTCCTAATTACCATTGAAAAGCGAAAAGGTTTTTTTCGATGTTTCTCTCATTCTCTTATTACTTCTGGCCTTTATTTCATTATAAATGGACTGAATAATAATTATTATTATCATTACTGTCATTATTTTCATGTATATTATCATTATAGTCATTATCATCATGATTATCATCAATATTACAGTTATAATAATTATTATGCTAATTATTATTGCTTTTTTATGATTATAACTATTTATATAATGATAATAGCAATAATGATAATTTTAGAAATAATAATGACAATAATGATAATCATAATGACAATGATGATGATATTATTATTTATATTGCAATTATTAGTATGAAAATTATTGGAATAGAGTTAATTATTGCTATTATTGCAGTAATTATCAACATTATCATTTTAATTATGATTTTATCATTATTATTATTATCATTGTCATTATCATCATAATTATCATCATTATTGTCAATAATAAAGGAATTACCATGAAAATCATCATAATAACCTGAATTAATGTTAAAATCCTCATAATTACCATTAAAAAGCGAAAAAGGGTTTTTTTTCGACGTTTCTCTCAAAAGGCTAGATTTTGACGGTTTTTTCGACTTATGGAATTTTATTACTTCTAGCCTTTCTTTCATTATAAATGGACTGAATAATAATTATTATCATCATTATTATCATTACTATCATTATTTTCATGATTATTATCATTAGAGTCATTATCATGATTATCATTATTATCATCATTATTGCAGTTATAATAATTATTGTGCTAAATATTATTGCTATTTTTATCATTATAACTATTTATATAATGATAATAGCAATAATGATAATTTTAGAAATAATAATGACAATAATAATTACAATGACAATGATAATGATGTTATTATTTCTATTGCCATTATTAGTATGAATAATTATTAATTAATTAGAGTTGATTATTGCAGTAATTATCATAATTATCATTATAATTATGATTTTATCATTATTATTGTCATTATCATTGTCATTATCATCATAATCATCATTTTTGTCAGTAATAAAGGAGTTATGAAAATCATCATAATTACCTGAATTAATGTTAAAATCCTCATAATTACCATTAAAAAGCGAAAAAGAGACGTTTCTCTCAAAAGGCTGTAATACGCTAGATATTGCCGTTTTTTCGATTTTTTGGGATTTTATTACTTCTGGCCTTTATTTCATTATAAATGGACTGAATAATAATTATTATCATCATTATTTTCATTACTGTCATTATTTTAATGATTATTATCATTATAGTCATTATCATCATGATTATCATTACTATCATCATTATTGCAGTTATATTAATTATTATGCTAATTATTATTGCTATTTGTATCATTATAACTATTTATATAATGATAATAGCAATAATGATAATTTTAGAAATAATAATGACAATAATAATAATTATAATGACAATGATAATGATATTATCATTTCTATTGCCATTATGAGTATGAAAATTATTGGAGTAGAGTTGATTATTGTTATTATTGTAGTAATTATCAAAATTATCATTATAATTATGATTTTATCATTATTATTGTTATCATTGTCATTATAATCACAATTATCATAATTTTTGTCAATAATAAAGGAGTTATCATGAAAATCATCATAATTACCCGAATTAATTATTTCTCTGAACAGGCTGTAATACGCTAGATATTGCCGTTTTTTCGACTTTTGGTATTTTATTACTTCTGGCCTTTATTTCATTATAAATGGACTTAATAATAATTATCATTATTATTATTATCATTACTGTCATTATTTTCATGATTATTATTATAGTCATTATCATCATGATTATCATTAATATCATCATTATTGCAGTTATTATAATTATTATGCTAATTATTATTGCTATTTTTATCATTATAATTATTTATATAACGATAATAGCAATAATGATAATTTTAGAAATAATAATGACATAATAATAATTATAATGACAATGATAATGATATTATTATTTCTATTGCCATTATTAGTAATTATTGCTATTATTGCAGTAATTATCAAAATTATCATTATAATTATGATTTTATCATTATTGTCATTATCATCATAATTATCATCATTATTGTCAATAATAAAGGAATTATCATGAAAATCATGCTAATTATCTGAATTAATGTGAAAATCCTCATAATTACCATTAAAAAGGGAAAAAGGTTTTTCTCGTATGTCAAAAGGCATAAATAAAGGAATATATATATATATACATATATATATATATATATATATATATATATATATATATATATATGTGTGTGTGTGTGTGTGTGTGTGTGTGTGTGTGTGTGTGTGTGTGTACATATATATATATATCTATATATATATATATATATATATATATATATATATATATATATATGTATATACATATATATATATATATATATATATATATATATATATATATATATATATTCGTATATATATATGTATATATATATATATATATATATATAAACATATATATAAACATATATATATATATATATAAACATATATATATATATAAACATATATTTATATATAAACATATATATATATATATATAAACATATATATATATATATATATATATATATATATATATATATATATATATAATCGGTTTCGATTACGTCTTCATCAGAAATACATACATAAGATTCAGTTCAGTTCAGTTAGATTTGCGAAGTCATGCTTCCCCCGGGCCTTTTCTCTGGAGTGGCCCGGCCTGTGTTAACTATTTCTAGTTAACTCAGATGTTTTCTTTGAACTGCATGCTTACCGCGGAGGCTGGATTGCAAGCAAGCGATCCAGCTGCCACGGAGGAAGCATGTTGCACACCCTTTTTTACCAGCCCGGCGGCTGTGGTGGGTGGTCCCTGCCTCAGAAATTGTGTGTGTACACAATTCTGCAAGTAATATAACACGGTGGCGTTAGGCTCGCCGCAGTGTTTACATAACCTCCCAGACTCACTGTCAATAATTTGCCAAGCGCATTGGTAACCTAGTCTTAGTCTGAATAGTATGACTTCGGTACCTGTTTTTGTATTTGAAGGAAGGGCCAGTGGCTCATAGCCTGAAGCATCTGAGTACCACTTGGCAGCGAGCGATTTTGCGATGTTTTCTCTATGTGCTCCCCGGAGGACCGCACACGCTGCAGCTTTGGTACCTTGGCTCAGTCCCCTTCGGCTGGGTTTAACGATCATGGAGGATGGGGGCATACCCCTGCCCTTTTCGGCTTGTTTATCAGCAAGCTCGTTCCCTTGTATGCCTATGTGGCTTGGGACCCAGTTTATGATGATTCTTCTACCTTGACTAAGGATTCTTTGGGCTATGTATAGTACTGTTGTCAAGAGGTAGATGTTATCTGGGGGCATGCTATGCTGTAAGCTGTCAATAGTTGCTCTTGAATCTGTATGAATGACAACGTGCCCTCCCCTCAGGGACGCGTGTGTCAATGCTTCCATGATCGCAACCGTTTCAGCCTGAAGCGTTGAGGCATTGTCAGTGACCCTATTGGATGCTATGGTATCCTTTGTTGCAAAGCCGGCGCCTGCAGTATGGTTTATTGGATCCACGGATCCGTCCGTGTAGTAAGTTATACTACCCGGCGGAGTTATTTGTTCAGTGACCCTTTGTGCTTGTGCCTTTAGGCTAGGCATGGAATATTGATCTTTTCTCATTGTGAGATTTAGAATTGAGAATTCGATCATTTCGTTTGCCCACGGCTGGGGTTCTTTGTAATCAGGGTGAGGGGAGTCCATATCCTTGGCAAGCAATGAATCTTTTAGTTGAAAGCGTATCAAAACTCTGGCTGTATGTGTGAGCCAGGAATTGTCTGCAAACAACTGATAATCTTGTTGTAGGCGTCTGAGAACTCTTTGTCTTAGATAGGAGTTTGTGGGTGCCTGCAGGACCTTGGAAAGGAACTGTGCTGTCATTAGATCTATTCTAGTGTCCATGGACGGTAAATCAGCTTCCATGAGGAGGTTGATGACCTTTGTCCACTTAGGTGCACCTAGAATTATCCTGGCTGCTTCGTTTTGTATTGTTTCCAGTTTTTCTTTTAATGTTGTGCTGGAAGCAATGAGGGCGACAGATGCATAGTCAATAATAGGACGGACAGCATGTACATAGAATGATCTTAGTACTTTGTGTCCTGCTCCTATGTGTCTCCCTGTCATGACTTTCATGACTGACAGTCTTTCCTTGGTTCTGTCAAGCAGGTATTGGATCTCCTTTTTGAGAGTGAGTGTGTGTCCTATCCATACACCAAGGTATAGATAATCCTTCACCCATTCCAGATCCATACCCTGTATGGTGAGTTTTTTGTTTCTGACATTGGTTCTCAGTGCCATTGCTTTGGATTTTGCTGCTGATATTTTTAGACCCGTCCTACAACACTCTTCAGACACCAGGTTCAGACAACGCTGAGCTCTAGTAAGGCAGTGGTTGCCAGAGGCTATGATTGCCAAGTCATCTGCATAAGAGATGATCTTGCATCCCTCTGGCAGGTGAATGTCGAGTATGTTGGACATGAGGGTATTAAACAGGTCTGGACTAAGAACCCCTCCCTGAGGAGTTCCATTTTCAAGTGGCATGTGCTGTGAGAGGTGGCCTTGAAATCTGACATTTGCTGATCTATTTTTAAAATAGTCAGCTAGCCAGGCCAAGAGTCTGCCTTTGACTCCTTTGTGGATTAGGGTCTCTTGAATGGCAAGTGGACTTGCCAACTCAAAAGCCTTCTCCAGGTCAAGGAAGACAACCACGGCGGGCGAGGTGCAGATTGTGCTTAAGAGTGTGGAAATGCTATGAGCAGTGCTCTTACCCCTTGTGAAACCATGCAGGTGTTGATGGGGGGACCCGTTTTCCATCGGAGCCTGTTGAGTACCATCTTTTCAGCTGTTTTACCCAGGCAGCTGAGAAGAGAGATGGGACGGTACTTGCCAGGCTCCTTTTGTTTTGGGATGGGAACTATTGTGGCTTGTTTCCAGCTCTGGGGCACCGTGGCTGTTTGCCAGGATTTGTTGATAACCTGCAAGAATGCAAGTTCTCCTGCAAGGCCTAGATGCGAAATGATGGGGTGAGAGATCCCATCAGATCCCGGTGCTGACCCAGAACTGGATTTGTATGATTTTCTTAGTTCCCTAAGGCATCTGTTTCATCAGCTTCGAGTGCCTTGTCTCTTATGAGAGCAAGTCTTTCTGGATTTAAGTTTTGTTGTTTTTCTCTCATCATTGGAGGCAGATTGTTGGTGCTGGTTCTGGCAGAGAACTCAAGCACCAATCTGTTAGCCTCTGATTGTGGGTCATGATGAGTGCATTTCGGGGCTTGGCGGCTTGTCGCTTGCCTGACCCGTTTCCACAACTCTGTAAGGCTGGTCTGGTGCCCAAAAGACTGGCACCATTCCAGCCATTTTTCCTCCCTTACTCTGTTGGCAGTTTCCTTGGCATCCACAACAGCTTCCCTCAACAGGGCCAGATTGCCGGGAGATCTTTGCCGTCGGAAGTTTTTTCTACACATATTAACCCTGTGGTTGACCTCTTTGATCTCGTCATTATAGTACCAGGCTCTTTGTGAGTTCTGGACCATGGGCGAGTTTTGGGAATGGTTTGTGAGGCTGCCTGGTTTATGGCCTGGATTAGCCTTGCCTCTAGCACATCCACGTTTTCATTATTGTTATTGGGTTCATTGTCTTTCAGACATCGAGCCAAGCATTCTTGGAAGGCAAACCAGTTGGCCTTGTCTGTTTTCCATTTAGGAATGTGATGTGGTCTTTGGGCTGGACCTGCATCCATTACTGTAGTGACTATGCCGTAGTGATCACTAGTAACCGTATCATCGACACACCACCGAATTCTCTCCACCATTGTTGCAGTGGCCAAGGTGAGGTCTAGGACCCCTCCCTTCACATGCGTTGGTTCTTTGGTGTTGAGAAGAGCGATCTCAGGGAATGTCTCAAGCACTTCTGCTATGTGAATGCCTGCCGCGTTCGGCCTTTTGCGGGGATTCAGCATGGCCATGTGTGCATTGAAGTCTCCCCCTGTGATCACTCGGTCTTGTGCTGCAGTAGCACAGACCTGGTTTAGATCTAAGCTCTCACACAGTGGTTTGCTATATATATTGTATATTTTTGTAGAGCCCCCAGGTTGCTGAATCTCAACAGCAAGAGATTCAACACCATCTCCACAGTGCGGCAGATTGGCTATTAAGGAGCAAGGGATAGCTTCTTTTACCAGGGTCATCAGGCCTCTAGCACCATCCAGGTTTGGAGTGGTGAAGGCATGATATCCTGAGAAGCACACGGATCCCATTGTTAGTGTCTCCTGGAGCATGACGACGTCAATGCTCCTTGCTCGCACGATTGACTGGAGAAAGGAGTTCTTGCTTTTATAGCTACAGATATTCCACTGCAGTATGCTTAGATTGTGTGCCATGATGGTTACTCAGTGTCACTTGCTTCATCTTCAGATGCCCCAGTACTGGTGGCATCAGATAAATACAGATCCTCGTTGATTGAGGATTGTACCTCTAAGTCAGACACTCCGGTTAAGGCCTTACCGAGGGGTGTAGGGCCTAGGTTGGAAGTGTCACCTCGGGTCGGAGGACGAGACTTTGGCTGTACAGACTCGGCCTGCTGCACAGTTTCAGCCTGTCCTGACAGACTAGCTGGGGTTTTATGTAATGTTTCTTTTGAAGCTAGCCTGCCATCCGAGGATTTAGGGAGGGGAGCGCTGCTCGTTATCGGTTTGGAGGCTTCTAGCTTCCTTCCCTTCAGAGCTGCCACAGTTTGGGTCATAGCCGTCATGGCGACCTGCACTGCTTTCTCCGCCTCCTCACTGGTCCTCCCCAAGGCTGTTGCTACTGCAGAAACTACAGCACTCAACAGGAGAGTCATATCTTTCTTGTCAAAGAAAAGATTATCATCTACTGGGGGGACCATTGCTGTGGACTTTGAACCTTTTTCCCTTTGGTGCTTTTTTGTTGTTTTGCCACTAGCAAGCTTGGGGAATTCCTCTCTGTTAGAGGTATCCAATTTTCTCTGTGGGGGCGACTCCTTCCTCTTAGGAGGTCGGGGAGTCTTTTCTTTTTGGATTTGTTTTTTGTTTTGGCCCCAGACATAGGTGCCTGGGGGCGCAGGGACAAAGTCAGGACGCTTTTTGGCTAGCTCCTGCTTTTTAATCACTGCCTGTTTCCTGACAAAGCAAGCCAGGCTCCAGGCATGTTTTTTTGGCACAGTTTGGACACTTGGCTGTTGTGTCCTTCTGGCCATCTTTGTGTGCCTTAATACACACTTCCGTTTCGTGTGCCTCGCTGCATACACCACATTTGGCTTTGGCCTTGCAGTTGGCCTGGTGATGCCCAAATTTCTGGCACGTGAAACACCTCATGGGCTCTGGCACATATGTCCTGAGCTTGTATGAGCCCCAGTTACCCAGATCAAGGGTGGTGATTGGGGCTCCCTTGAGGATAACAAGGACTTGCCTGGTTGGAGACTTCCCTTTGATCATGCGGGAAGCCTCCACCACTTGTGGGAGAGACGTGATCACCTCCACGTCGAATCCTAGTGGAAAGCCAAGTAGCACCATCTTGGACTTTTTCTCTTGGGAGGTCAGTGGTGAGATACACACCTTCCTCCCATCTTTTAGCACCTTGATTTCCTGCAGGAAGTTCATGGTGGCTTTGTCTTTGGGGGCAATGATCATGCCCTCATCTCTGGAGATTCGGATTGATAATCTCACATTTCTTTCCTTCTCCAATGCTCTTACCAGCTGGTATGCATTGTCGAAGTCTTCAGGTTTTTTTGGTACCTTAAACCGCGTTAGTCGACTTGGGGTGTGTTCTGCCTCTTCTTCAGAGTCAGTTTCCACCCTTCGTTGCTTCACGCCTCCCCTTTGCAGGGGTTTAAGGCCTTTGGAAGTGGGGGCAGCTGTTTTGGCTGGTACAGCTGGAGCCCCTTCTTGACTGAGGGAGTTCTGAGAGGAGTTCAGGCTACCCTCAGTCTGGTGTGCATGGACAGACTTTGTGGTTGGTGTTTCTGTCTTGTCCTTGCTCGGTTCAGCAGGCCGGACACGTTCGGCCTGCTTTTGGGTTTTCTTTTACCCCCCTGCAGCCTTGAAAGGCTCCAGGGTGACTGCCATGGTCTGATTCATTTTGTGGTGGTCATTAGAGAGTTGGAAATAGATTGGTCCCCTTTCGGGGATTATCTTTATACCTCCTCTCTGGGTGAGGTCTTAAGAAGGGCCTCACAAAAAGCTCTGATCCCTACACTCGACCCTTCAGCACTACAGGACAGGAGATCCCCCTGGGTGGGCTGAACTCGGAGTTTAGGTGTGGTAAACGCTCTGCACCCCAATCCTGGTACAAGGGGGGTGTGATCACGTCACCGCAGCCCAGGCGAATGTTGGACATCAATGTTTCCCGCAGGCCCAGGCTGCACCAGGAAGTCAGAAAGAGAGGGCAAGAGTTAGACACCGAAAAGTCGCCGTTGGTGCGTGGCCACAAACTAAGTCCAGGACCAGAGGGTCCAGACCTGGTTTGTAACCTCGCTCTCCAAGGGAGCGGTAGTGGGGCACTTACTACAAGAGAAGGCCTGGCCAATTGCCGCGGCGAACCACGAGAAATTGGCGGAGCTCTCTGTGTAGTTTGTTGTCAAAGAGTATCAAAATCAAGCTCAAGTCTGGAGGCTTTAGCTCTGGAGGATCATGCCAAGTGAGTGACAATAATGCCTCGCCAATTGGGTGATCTCTCTCTGCACACCACAGGAGAGAGGGCCTGTGAGGTGTGTACACCACAGGGGAGAGGACCTGTGTATATATATATATCTGTATACTCAAATATATATATATACATATATATATATATTTATATATATAAACATATATATATATATATATATATATATATATATATATATATATATATATAATCGGTTTCGATTATGTCTTCATCAGAAATACATACTTAAGAGAAAATACATAGCATATATATACTACATGGGAGCTGGTAGATCACCTGACGACTGATCACCTGTTTACTCAATCCTTCATGGATTACTTCGGCTTCCTTCCAGTTCGGTAGATGTCCAGCTTCATCTACATGGACTACCATGGCATTGGAAGTCCTGTTGCGACGGACGTTGGCTCGATGTTCGATGATCCTGGTGTTGAAGCCTCGTCCCGTTTCACCAAAATAGGCCTTATCGCAACCGCTGCAGGGTATGCGATATACTGCACTGTTGGGGTTGCTTTTC
>NC_091577.1:5571336-5578836 GCF_042767895.1 Penaeus vannamei
CCCGATATGCGAAGCTGAGCCTCGCCCGGGCTATGGGGGAGCCCGGCTTATGCCGACAAATGTCGACTCGATCAACGTGTGTCAGCGAGTGCTGACGCGACAGAGCTTAGTCCTTACCCCACCGTGGTGCCCAGCCACAGCAGTAAACTCCAGGCGACAACTGCAACTTCTCGCGCCTGGGTGGGGCGCGAACCGCCGACCCCTCAGATGAGAAGCCTGGAGGCTATTGTTTCTGCATGAAGAAACGTCCTTATATCCAGCGACTCCTTGTCCTGCTGACCGAGGTGCCTGGTACCATATTCTTTGGGTGTCCATTCTTCCGGGCGTGATGAAGGGCTGTGTCGCTGGAAGATAAAGTCTTGGGCTGGCAATGAAGTTGTTTCCTCTGGACTGAGAGAGGAAGGCATAGCTTGCGTTTCGACCTTAGGGGTATGGAAGTGTATTGTTGATATCGCTCGGCCACGGAAAGCTGCTCGTCCTTGAGCCGTCTGGAACGTCTTAAGCACTGATGACGCATCTGGTGGCAAGCTCCCAATAGCCTTCAGCAGATGGTTGTTAGTGCTCCATGGTCCCTTGGTTTTCGCGTGTCAGAGTAGCAGCATGGCTGAGGTTCACAGTGAGGTGCAACATAAGGAGGGTCACATCATCTTCAGGGGCTGAAATATAAGTGTACCAGGCCAGTAAAAGGGCTAAGGAGGAGGATGGTAATTTTACTTGTCAGTACCTTACTAAGATTCCAGAAATAGAGTAATAAGAACATTTGTTATGAGAAGGCAACATGTCATGAGGTGTTGATTACTCAGGATCTGTTAGGATGAGTGAGGTCAAAAGAGTACCATTATTTTGTAGGGAGAAAGTTAATGACCGAGAATTCCATATCTTCCGCTAAATAGGCTAGTAATAATGCTTTGGACACATAGGCAGCTTGGCCTAAACTTGAAGTAACGTTAGCGTTTCGGCGCTGTAAAATAAAAACGTAAGCGCGGCGGCGGAGCGCAATTCGGAGGCAGCTTGGCCTAAGCAAGAGTAACGTGCACATCTCGGGTGCAGTAAGATGTAAGTGCGAGTAAGCAACGTGCGGTAAGACGCAATACGTAGGCAGCAGTAAACATGCGCATCTCAGACGCAGTAAGACGTAAGTACGAGTAACAACATTCGTCGGGCGCGATTCGTAGATTCAACGGCGTCTTGGCGCGATTTCTTCGTAGTAGACATATCACTTAAATCTAAATTGCGGTGATATTATGTAAGCCTATGTAAAGCATGGTGTCTGCAGTGCATTACCCCTATTGCAACATATTTCGACTCCATCAAGTCAGTTACAAGTTACATATTCACCAATACCTTAAACTAAAGAAGCATAAATTCAAGCAGTACTAACGACAAAATATCGAATATTGAGAGTAGACGTCATCAAATTGAGTTGGAATTAGTTATAAAATGTATGGTTCTGAATACAATAATCCTAGAGTGAATTTCGTGTAGAGTGGTCAATTAGTGAGTAAAAAGGTATGTGTGAATAAGCGAACAATTACCATGGCAAGTAAAAGGAAAGTGATTTTCAAAACACACCATGTGTATAAATTCACAGAATGAAAGTGAAAACGCAAGCAGTACCGAAGGATCTACTAATAAACATAACATAAGATGAAGGAAACGATAATTGTAAATTCGCAACAATAGATATACACAATATACAAAACGGAAACATTACAATAATTGAATAAAGTGAACTTGTTATTTGCTCTGAGAAAATAAACATATTATGCAGTATGAAGACAACAATAATACGATAGTCTGAAAGACACAAATAACACAACAATATACATCACTTAAAGAATGGTTCTGGCGGGAGAATGAGGTGGGGGGTGAGGTGAGTGTAGTCACTGTGACCTCAGTGTGTGACTTTGTTGTGAGTTAAAACAATTATTAACAGTGAGAAATTTTGTAATATAGAATTATGTTCGGTAAGAAAAGGCAATTTATATGTTAGGTGTGGGTGAGTTTAGGGAGGGCAAATAGTTAAACTGGCACTGAAGAGGTACACTTGCTCTTAGAAGTAGCAAGAGAGTATTGGTGTTGTAGGGTTGAAGTGTGATTTCATGGCTTGTGCTGACAAAAGTTCGCTAAGACTTGACGAGTTAGGTGAGTTGGTTGGCGAGAGTGGGTTGGGTTATCTTCAGCGACTTCGTCAGGTGCGTAGCACAGGCGTGAGTTGTCAACATGATGTAGTGTGGCAGACATGGTGTGGATGGCGTGGATCTTGGTAGCGATGGCTGGCATTAAGGCGAGGAGACACTTCGGCAGATGATCTTCTTTCAGGAACGTTCAGCGTTGTCAGGTTCTTCCACCAAGCCACCAGTAGTCAACGTAAGAGTTGGGGGGTGAAGAGGTTGGTGGTAATGAAAGGGGTCTTGGCTTGTTGGTTTACTGAGAGGTAAAGGTGTAACCCAGAGAGTGACCCCATGCCCTGAGTGCCGAGGGCAGAGTGTGACCTGTCCTGCTAACTGCTCTGCTGGTCTTGGGCTCTTCTGGTGTTCTCTGTCTCTGCCTGACGAGATGTGCCTAGTACCACATTCTTTGGGCGTCCATTCTTCCGGGCATGACAAAGGGCTGTGTCGCCGGAAGAGAAAGTCTTGGGCTGGCAAGGAAGGTGTGAACAGCTGTTTCCTCTGGACTGAAAGACGAAGGCACATCTTCTGTTTCGACCTTGGGCAGACGGAAGTGTATTGTTGACACCATGTTCTGAAGACCCCTTGGGGTGGCACTTCAGAAAATTGTCCCAAGGATCAGGTGTGCTGATCCTTGGGTGGCCACCTCTCACCTCTCATTGAAGTGGCCTTGCCCACTGATTAGCTCCCCTGGAAGGACAAACAGCCAAAAAGAAGTGTCATCCTCGTAGCACATAACCTCATGATAGTGTCATGGTACTATCCCATATTCTGTGGAGCCATTAGGTGGCTTTACAGACAGATTACTGCCAACACAGTGGTGTAATCCTCTTTTACAAAACCATAAAAGACCCCCTAGTGACATTAGTCCTTGTGTGGCCCTCTCCACTGACTGGCTTATAAGAAGGGGTTATAGCCGAAATAGAGGTGTCATCCTTTCACCAAACAAACTTGATTTCATTTTCCTAGGCTGGCTGGTCCTTGGACCACTCCCTCTTCCTCCCGCTGAGGCAGCCTCCTCCACTGACTAACACCTAGGAAGAGCTGAGCCCCACTTCCAATTATACTCATCCAGTAGGAAGGTTTGCATCCCCTCTGGTCTCTCCCCAGAGCGTTTATGACATACCCATGCATTTGCCATGCATGGCAGCCCTGTGCACTGAGGAGATGGGAGTCTTGGTCTGAGCAATGCTGTGAATGAGTAGGCCCTGTGGCTAGCAACACGCCTCTTTGGTGTGATCCCGGCCCGGTCAAAATCGGCTGGTCTCAAAAAGGAGACTAGGGTCAAGCAGTCACTGTGTTGTTTGGCCTCACACTGGTCCCATGAGTGCGGTTCCACAAACAACATAGTGATTGCGTATACCCTCACATTAGCCCTGTGGCTGTTAGAGAATGTGCTCTAACACACAGCTTCCACTTGACTCCGTGGTGGGTGGGGTTGCTATATCATATGGCAAATCACTTAAACAACACCCCCCTCAGACTGATCAAAAAGATAATGACCACAGAATGGAAATGACCAAGGCAGTCACCCTGAAGCTCTACAAGGCTGCAGGTGGACAGAAGAAAGCAAAAGCTCAGGCCAATTGTGTCCGGCCTACAGCTAAGAAAATGGACAAGACAGAAAAATCACCTCCAACAAAGTCTGTCCATAAAATAGTCCAACAGTTGAACTCAAGGGCTGGCTTCTCCAGGCCTGTAGCCCAAACTGAGAAAAATCTGACCTCTCCTTAGAATTCTCACAGTCAAACAGGGGTACAAGCTGAACCAGCCAAATCAGCTGCCCCCATAACCAAAGGCCTTAAACCCTAATAAAGGGGAGGTGCGAAGTGACGCAGGGTGCAGACAGACTCTGAGGGAGAGTCTGAACCCACCTCAAACCAGTTCACACACTTTAAGGTAACAAAGAAGCCTGAAAACTTTGACAGTGCTTACCAGCTGGTCAGGGCATTGGAAAAGGAAAGGCAAATCCGCCTATCAATCCGAATTGCCAGAGACAAGGGCATGATCATCATGCCCAAAGACAAAGCCATCCTAAGTTTCCTGCAGGAAACTAAAGTGCTCAAAGATGGGAGAAAAGTGAGTATCTCACCACTGATCTCCCAAGAGAAAAGAACAAAGATGGTGTTACTTGGTTTTCCACTAGGGTTTGATGTGGAGGTGATCACATCTGTCCCTCAAGTGGTGGAGGCTTCCCGCCTGTCCAAAGATATATCTCCAACCAGGCAAGTCCTGGTTATCCTCAAGGGGGCCCCAATCACCACCCTTGATCTGGGTAACTAAGGCTCGTATAAGCCCGGGACATATGTGCCAGAGCCCTTGAGATGTTTCACATGCCAAAAATTTGGGCACCACCAGGCCAACTGCAAGGTCAAAGCCAAATGTGGTGTGTGCAGCAGGGCACATGGAACAGAAGTGTGTATCAAGGCGCACAAAGATGGCCAGGACACAATTGCCCAGTGTCCAAACTGTGCCAAGTGGCATCATGCCTGGAGCCTGGCTTGCTCTGTCAGGAAACAGGTAGTCCTCAAAAAGCAGGAGCAAGCCAAAAAGCATCCTGACTTTATCCCACTGCCTCCAGGTACCTATGTCTGGGGACACCAAAAGGAAAAAGATTCCAAAACCTCCTAAGAGGAAGGAGACACTTCCCCAGCCAAAGCCAGATACCTCCAATCCAGAGGAATTCCCCAGGCTTGCTAGTGGTAAGAAAAAGAACCTAAGGAAAAAAGGTTCAAAGTCCACAGCTAAGGCCGCCCCAGTAGAGGATAACCTTTTCTTTGACAAGAAGGATATGACTCTCCTGTTAAGTGCTGTAGTTTCTGCAGTAGCAACAGCTTTGGGGAGGACCAGTGAGGAGGCTGAGAAGGCAGTCCAGGTCACCATGACGGCAATGATCCAGATTGTTGCAGCCCTGAAGGGAAGGAAGCTTGAAGCCTCCAAACCAAAGCAGAGCTGCACTTCCCTCCGTGTTACCACCATAGAAACCTCGGATGGCAGGCTAGCTTCTGGAGACACAGCAAGTGAAACCCCAGCTAGTCTGTCAGACCAGACTGTAACTGTGCAGCGGATGCCCTCACTACAGGCCGAGTTTGTACAGCCAAGGTCTGGTCCCTTGACTTGAGGTGGCACTTCTAATCTAGGCTTTACTTCTCCTGGTAGACCCGTAACCAAAGTGCCAATCCACTTGGAAGATTTGTGATCCTCACTCAACGAGGATATATATATATCAGATGCCACCAGCACTGTGGCTTCTGAAGCTGGAGACGAGAATGATGTATGTGCCTCCGAGTAACCATCATGGCACACAATCTAAGCATTCTACAGTGGAATATCTGTAGCTATAATAGAAAAAACTCCTTTCTTCAGTCAGTAGTGCGAGCAAGGAGCATTGACGTCGCCATGCTCCAGGAGACACTAACTCCACTCCAAACCTGGATGGTGCTAAAGGCCTGATGACCCTGGGAAAAGAAGCAATCCCGTGCTCCTTAATAGCCAACACGCCGCACTGTGGAGATAGCGTTGAATCTCTTGCTGTTGAGATTCACCTGCCTGGGGGTCCTCTGAAAATATACAATGTGTATAGCAAACCACTGTGTGAGAGCTTAGATTTAAACCAGGTCTGTGCTACTGCAGCACAAGTCCGAGCGATTATATGGGGAGACTTCAATGCACATCTATCCATGCTGAATGCCTGCAAGAGGCCGAACGCGGCAGGCATTCATATAGCAGAGGTGCTTGACACATTCCCAGAGATCGCTCTTCTCAACACCCAAGAACCAACGCATGTGAAGGGAAGGGTTCTAGACCTTACCTTTGCCACTGCAACAATGGCATAGTGGTCACTATGGCATTGTCACCACCCTCATGGATGCTGGTCCAGCCCAAAGACAACATCACATTCCAAAATGGAAAACAGACAAGGCCAACTGGTTAGCCTTCCAGAAAGGCTGTCTGAGAGACAATGAACCCCACAACATTGAAAATGTGGACGTGCTAGAGGCAAGGCTAATCCAGGCCATAAATGAGGCCGCATCACAAACCATCCCCAAAACTCGTCCATGGTCCAGAACTCCCAAAGACGATTGGTACTATAATGATGAGATCAAAGATGTCAACCACAGAGTTAACATGTGCAGAAAAAAACTTCCGACGGCAAAGAACTCCCGACAACCTAGTGAGAGAGAGAGAGAGGGAGGGAATGGCAAAGAACAAGAATATTTTTAGGGGTAAGCTGCTGTGGATGCCAAGGAAACTGCCAATAGGCAGTAAGGCAGGAAAAGTGGTTGGGATGGTGCCAGACTTTTGGCCACCAGACCAGCCATTCAGAGTTGTGGAAACGGGTCAGGCAAGCTACAAGCCGCCAAGCCCCGAAATACACGCATCATGACCCACAGTCAGAAGCTCACAGGCTGGTGCTCGAGTTCTCAGCCAGAACCAGCAGCAACAACCTCCTCCAGTGCTGAGCAAAACCTAAATCCAGGCAGGCTTGCTCTCATCAGAGACTAGGCACTCCAACCTGATGACTTGGATGACATGTTCTCTCTCAGGGAACTAAGAAATACATACAAAACCAGCTCTAGATCAGCACCGGGATCCGATGGGATCTCCCACCCCATCATCTTGCACTTAGGACTTGCAGGAGGGCTTGCATTCTTATAACTCATCAACAAGTCCTGGCAAACTGCCACACTGCCCCAGAGCTGGAAACAAGCCATAATAGTTCCCATCTCAAAACCAAAAGAGCCAGGCAAGTACCGTCCCATCCCTGTCCTCAGCTGCCTGGGAAAAACAGCTGAGAAAATGGTACTTAATAGGCTCCGACGGAAAATGGGACCCCCTCATGAACACCTGCACGGGTTCACAAGGGGTAAGAGCACAGCACACAGCATTTCCACACTTCTAAGCTCAATATGCACCTCATTCTCTGTGGTTGTCTTCCTAAACTTGGAGAAGGCTTTTGAACTGGCAAGCCCCCTTGTCATTCAGGAGACCCTAATCCACAAGGGAGTCAAAGGCAGACTCTTGGTCTGGATAGCTGACTATTTTAAAAATAGATCAGCAAATGTCAGATTTCAAGGCCACATCTTGCAGCACATGCCACTTGAGAACAGAACGCCCCAGGGTGCAGTTCTCAGTCCAGCCCTTTTCAACACCCTTATGTCCAACATACTCGACATTCACCTACCAGAGCGATGCAAGATCATCTCTTATGCTGATAACCTGGCAATCATAGCCTCTGGCAACCACTGCCTAACTAGAGCTCAGTGTTGTCTGAATCTGATGTCTGAAGAGTGTTGTAGGACGGGTCTAAAAATCTCGGCAGCAAAAT
>NC_091577.1:5630041-5632541 GCF_042767895.1 Penaeus vannamei
CCGTATTTTCTTCTTCATTTTCTATTGTAAATATTTCTCTGTGAGAAATAAAACCCTCAGAGACTAATCAGCCACTAACCCGCAGGTGTCTCAGGGACAGTGTGGCGGCATGAGAACGAAGATCCGGGATAACGCTGACGGGCATACTGGCGAAGCGACAAAGTTCCGAGATCCAGAGTACACTCCCTCCCCTTCCTCCGACTCCAGCAAACTACCGTGACTAGATGTCACATAAACATCACCGCACTACACGTATTTCTCATACCGCCTCCATGACCTGTGTCGTCATTTAGATCTAGACAGATTCCATGTCACTTAGTTATCTCTTCCCATTTCATTATCAATGTAATAAGCAACAAATTTCCTCCCCAGATCCCATCACTGAACATCATATATCTTATTTGTCGTCTATATACCAGTCCTGGCAGGCGCCACATGTTCCTCAAGTTGGCCTTTCAGTTCGCCGTGCTACCTGAAAAACACATGGACACACAAGGCGGCATGACATCCTGAACCGCAATGTTCCCAGAACGGCCTCAATTGTGCGTCTTTGTGTCAATCACCGTTATCACTAAAAAGACTCGGAAAAGAGATAAGGTACCAATTCTTTGTTCAATATCAAGAATTCTATGACGGCAAAAATCTATTTATTACTATGTAGATAAAAAGGCCTCTTTTATGCAGTTATTTCGTGATAAGCTCATTCTTCACATTGGGGTTTCTATGCAATAATTATCTTACACAAAAAAGTGCACAATAATTTGCAAACATTTAATCACGTGAATAAGTTCTAGAACTACACATCACATGTATCTGGCTAGTGTTTCTATATATAATGCACATTCTCAAGCCTTTGGATAATACTTGTTATAAGGAATGCAAGTAGGTGAGGCAGTTCATCAAGGAGGTATCAAGCAGCTGGAGATACCATTGAGGATCTTAGTATGCACTGAAGGACGCCCTCGATCACAGCCAGGCCTTTTCTACGGAGTTCGCGTCAACACAACCCATCATACTTTTTAGGTGAAAAGAGGAAGGCAAAGGAATCCAAGCTTGTATTTGGTTCCGAAACTTACCGGGTTGTATGAAGACACAATTGTCATGGTGCTAAGCTGAGACAAGCCAAGGAGCTGCGAGAGGGAGGTCGAGACGCATGATGGTGCGGTGGTGGAGGAGGGAGGAGATTCCCGCGGTGTGGGCCAGCATGACACACTCCTCGAGCCAAGATCCGGGTACACCCCCACACCCACACTCACACCGCCACAACCTTCGCAAACCATATACAATTCACTTCTATGTTGTAGTCTTTAGACGGATTTCATTTCAAATATGTACAGCAGTGTGTGAATATTTCATCGTAGAATTTTCTTTGTTTATTCCATATCTTTTAGACTTGCTGAGGTATCAAATTGTAGTGATTAAGCTTTGTTTTCGATTACTTCTCACTCTTTTCGCTCGCCTGTCTCACATTTATCACTGTAGAAATTTGCTTCTTTCAAAAATATATAGAACAAACAACCACAAGTGTTCCAAGAAGCACTAGCTAAGTCACAGAGCACCGAAGCATCCAATTTCTACTTCGCAACTAACAACTTTCAAACCGTTAAACGCACATTCACTACTTTTGTCAGAATAGTTCACCAAAACCGAACTCACACTCGCTAACGGTATATTCCAAACAAAAAGTTAGAGGATGGATGCAGCGTAGTATAAATCCAAAGTCATCTTCAGATAAAGAAAATGAGGAATAAATATAGAGAGAGGAATCAGCAGCAGCGGTCTGGAGAAGAGAGTATTCCCGTTATAGTGAAATGTGCCACAGTTCGTCTCCCTCTCTCCACCGCCGGCCAGTTCCCGCAGTCGACTGTCACACGAGCACTCGCGCTCCTCTCATTCCCTCTCTCGCCTAGCCCCGGTCTACCCCCCCCCCCCCCTCAACCCACCAACTACGTCACGAGCTCCACCACCACGTCCGGGCTTGCTCTTATACACATGCACAACCAGTGCATTATTCTGGCATCACCTACAGCTTCATTCACTAACGCGCATGTGCGAACAAACGCTCTTACACCCAGATTAATGTGGTTCTCCAAGCAGATCCTTGGACAGCAGTATATAGCGACATATACAGGTTTGACACGCAACGTGCAGTCACAGGGTACATACAAATGCTCGGAAGCACAGGCATAATAACGACTCATAAGTACATTGCCAAATACTTTTATCAGGAAAGGTCAACCATTCGTCTTTACTAGGAGGAAATAATGAAACATCGGCAGGACTTCTCACCGTCCCCCGAGCTGCAAATGATATGCCATTTTGAGTCCGTTCTGCATGCATAAAAAAGATAGGACTGCGCAAACACCACAAGGTGCTTACTAAACATTGTTAATAATTTACAAAAATATCACGGAATATTAATGCAGCGCATACAAATACTGGACAAGGGTTGTCGCCACCATCCTTTTTAACTCCAACTTCCCGAAAATTCGAACTCAAA
>NC_091577.1:5637541-5640041 GCF_042767895.1 Penaeus vannamei
CCCTGTGACAAGATATGTTTTGCATGATTAGGTAAGCCCTTGAAATTAGTCGTTCGTTGTAGCCAGGACCCTCTTTCTCTAAGTTGCGATCAGTCTTTATTTGTTTGTGAAGACCCGTTCTTAATGAGCCGCACGCTGGCTTGGGCAAACGTTTGGCTGTATTACTTTATACGTCCCTCACCTGGCAGCTTCATATGGGAACACTCGTCACAGATTGTCGTTCCCCTTCCGCTGCTAACACTCCTGGGGTCGTTGCCGCAGGATGCAAAACTAGAGGTTTGTGATCTTTTACGAACTTCCTAATAATTCACGAACTTACAATAATTCGTCTACAGCAACACAAGTTTCGCACTCATTCTAGAAGGCTTTGACATCCATAACATAGACGTAACGAAACGTTACACGTCCGAAGGCACTAACCATAGATCAGAATCAAACGGTGTCCTCGAAGGGTGAGCTCGATCGAGTGGTGTATTGTGCGTTACAGGGGTATGCAGAAGGACAAACTATTCACCATCAAAATCAATATATTCCAATAAAATACCAAAAACAAGAACAAGACCATAATTCTTACTGACTAACACCCATCAATGGTAGCAGCAATAGCGGTAGATGCTGTCGTAGTAAATAGTGGAAATAATAAATGTGTTGGCGGTGGTAATGTAGCATCAATGGTAATGTATAAGTAGCAGCAATAGTAGTAATAATAATCTAGATCTAATCGCTACAGGTAGCAGTGGCCTTAGCATTATTAGTATCATTAATAGCAGTAGCAGCTGTAGATGTAATTATAATCATATTGACTAATATTATTAGTGTTTCTATTATTTTTACTACGACAGCAACTAACATTTGTAGTTGCTGACAATGCTGATAATAATTATGATGAAGATCAAAATAGCGATGAACATGGTATCAATAATGATAAAGATAGTAATAATAATGGTGGTAATAACCATAATGAGAATGATATTCAGAATATCATAATGATAAACATAGTGATAATAATCATTATGATAATAATCATAATGATATTTATAATATCCTCATTATGATTATTATCATTATTATAACTATATTTACCGTTATCATTACCATATTCATCGCTATTTTGATATTCAACATTATTAGCAGTGTTAGCAACTACAAATAGTTGCTGTCGCAGTAAAATAAGTAGAAACAGTAAGTGTTACTGACCAAAGCAGCAAAATCAGTAATAGTCACTGTGATCGAAAGTCACGACAGGAGCATTAACAGCAGCACCTATGGATCCTAAAATCTTCCGACGGCGGCACCGGAATAAAAGCTGAGGCTGGCACGAGGCCGGAGACACACTCATCCTGGTTAACTGCGCGTGACAAGGTGCTCGGTCGCCAGAGAGGGAGTGACCCTGTGCCTTACTTCCCTATGGCACAGAGGGAGGGCCACCAGGGACGCTGAGCCGCTCTGACTCCCACAAAATCCTGGATCCGCCTCGCGAAGGACACGAACCCTAATCTTAATCAAGCGGGCTATGGAAGGCGAAGCGATATTCTTCATTTGTTCTCCAGATATGTCGCTTGATTTACATTTTGTATGGGAATGGAAAATCGGGAGCCAGAGAGATACTTAAACAGGGAGTACGGAAGGCGAGTCGGCGAGTGAAGCAATGGAGGCGGAAGGTACGATGATCTAAAAAGAGGAAAATATGATGATACTAATACCATTACTACTACTACTACTATTATTACCATTGATGTGGCTGCTGTTGACTTTTTTCTCTCTCTACCTCTCTTACTACTACTGCTTGTGTAATAATATTCTTAGCACCATGATACCAATAATGGGAAAGCAACATGAGAGGAACAGTATGAGGGTAAGGAAAGGACATCCACAAAAATCTACATCATAATAAGTAAGGGAAATAAGTAGTGACAGTAGTAGTAAAACACTTAGAAGAATATAACAGGCATAATAATAGTAAAGCCGAGGTAAAAATGCAAGGAAAATAATAAGGAGCAGGAAGAGAACTTCACAAAAAGGTCATTGCTCACAGGCACAAAAAGGTCAGGGCGAGAAACACCAGCGCGAGGCCGCCGTGCCTCAGCTCTCCGGAGTCCCTGGGTCGCTTCGTTAAACTTGTCAAAATAATTCCTCGCCCGAACACAAATGCAAACACAGTAAACATCACCAAGATAAACAATGTTTTTTTCTGTGTAAGCTCTTCATGTTGACCTGTTAACTTTTTTTTAAATGTTGCGGACACAATGTGAAGATTGATTTTGTAAAACGCAAGCATATTAGAAATGAAAATAGAATCATAGTGCCTACAACATCACTACTACTGTTAATATTATCGCTCCTACTATTACAAATGCTTTTATCAATGAAAAACTATAGCTCAAGGTATGGCCACAACGACCAACATCCACAATACCCCACTAAAGAAAAATCATGTTTCCTATATTTGATGTTGCTGGCAAAACATATATCTTTCCCTATAACTTGATATCGAAACAAC
>NC_091577.1:5711915-5714293 GCF_042767895.1 Penaeus vannamei
CTATCATTACTATTATCATTAGCATTTTCATCATTATCTGCGTCTTTGTTATTAGTGTTATTAACTCATATTATGTGGACAATGATAAGCCTAACAAGAGTTCTTGATGGCAGAAATAATTTTGTGTGTGTCACTGTTTTAGGGGCACTGTATATACATATAGGAGTAAATGTTAAGCTTAATAAAGATGTTTAAGATTTAAGAACGTTTTTTTGTGTACAGAAGATACTTGAGTCTAAGCGTAGAATTTTTCAGTCTTGACGCAGGGTAGAGACATTCGTGAGGATGATCAACACTACTTAGGCTTTAGCTGTCGTTTTAAGCAGCGAACGGTGCAGTTCTTGGCCTTCCAGCAAGAATTCGTGATCAGCCGAAACCGTGCTTAAACGCTGTGAGTTGACACAACACAACTGACAACACTGATGAGGGGAGGAAGAGTATCGCCAGCAATAAGCATGTCAGATAACTCGGACGCAGGAGTTCTCTCTCTAAAGAACGACACATTGCAACTCCTCAAAGAAATAACTTTTCACATTTAAGTGAAGCCTGTTGTACCATTATCATTATTACCACTGTTAGTACCACAATTAAAATTACGGTATTAATTAAACAGTAACAACGACAATTATCCAACACAATACTTTGAGCTAAATCGGCCTTATATATCCCTAAATCTACTAATCTGCCGCAAATCTATTAATTTATCTACATTTACCTAAATTAATTTGATTTATCCAAAAATGTAACCGATTGCACAAATCTATTATTCATTTCGCACAATCTGAGCATCCACCGCCAAACTCTCGAATCGGGACAGCACCAGCCCACGGGCAGCCGAACCAACTTCATCCCAGCCTGGCAGTCCTTTCTTAGGTATTCTGAGAAGGGACGGGTAAAAAAAACTATATGGCATAAAATAACTAAAGTATAATTATAATCAGCGTGGGAGAGGGTAATTAACAGGCCAGACTTCTAAGAGCACGGCCTACCACATGGTAAGGGCTCAACATTTTGCTTTAATTGGGTGCCAGCCTGGCTCGGCCTAGCTGCCTCTCTGGCGGTAACGCGCGTCGTCGCAATTTCAAACAGGGCGTTCAGTCACGGTATATCACGACGCCTAAACCAGCCTCGCGGAGCTTGCAAGTCATGTGATCATGAAGCAGGTTCCGCTTAGATGTCCGGGAGGTGTGACTGCCCCGCCACCTTATTTAAGCTAAGATATTCTCTCTCTCTCTCTCTCTCTCTCTCTCTCTCTGTGTGTGTGTGTGTGTGTGTGTGTGTGTGTGTTCGGCGTGTGCGCGAACGTGTACGAGACTGATAGATATTAGAGGCGGGGGTAGGGAGGGTGTTGGACTGAAAGAAAAGGTATCCCTTGGGGTAGGTGCCCTCTATTTTTCACATACGTCTCATAATTGGAAGATGACCTCATACATATTCGAAAAAAAGAAAAGTCATGTTAAGTACATACTGTGCACCTGGCAATGATGCAGAAGCAGCTGCAACGGGAGAGTTCAAGGAAGGGTTACGTTTTTTTTCATTAAAGATTATCGTAAGAACCGGTTACAACTAACGAAAAATGTGATTTTACACTTTTATTTTGTTCCTTTACAATATCAAGAAAATCATATATAAATAAAATGGGAAACCAAATCCAGCTATCGCCAATAACGACAAAACAGAAACACGACACCACAACACAGACATTAGGTGAAAAGCTACACCGTATCAGCGCCGTTGCCGTCTAAAACACTCCATTATCACATTCATTATGCACGTTTTTCAAGGGTCTGTCATCCTTCCTCGGGTGGGATTCCGGGAAAAATCCGGAACGAGCACCAGGAAATCACAGAAGTTGTCGCAACACCAATACAACTCCCTGAACGTAAAGCGACGTCACAATACGACTGTCTCCGCCATTTGACTGCATGGGAATTTCATTGGAAGGGATTTGTTCAAGGGCCATTTCCGCCAACCGTGATTATACAGCATCTTCATCAGAAATTTGTCATATTTCATTTGCCTTGATTATTTGTATTATTATCATTGAAGTGTCGTTATTAACTTTATCATAATTATGATGATTATCTTCATCACCATTATTACTATTATTATCATTATTGCAACCAATAATTACTGTAATCACTAACATCATTATCATCATTGCTATAATGAAAATCATCACCGACATTATTTTTCAACTAATGATGATAACAATAAGTAAAAGAATAACAATGATCATAATTTCATAATTAAAATAATTATTTTCACAATTAGCATAATCAACATTATTATTACTCTTATAACAATAATAACATTTATTATTAAAACAATTATCATTATTACTATTATCATTATTATCATCATTGTAATCATTACTC
>NC_091577.1:5732653-5735153 GCF_042767895.1 Penaeus vannamei
TACCGGCGCTCTTCTCCTCACTAGGAAAATCAGCATAGGGATTGCTCTTGTCCTCCTTCGTGGATTCTGCGATGCGACGGCACGGTCCCTTTTGATGAGCACGGACGTATTTTTTTGGGAAAATTAGACTTATTGTGAAAAAATTATGGAATGTGTAATGCATTGTAACAGGTAACATGTTTTCACACCCTCTTTTCTCTTTTTTCACGAAAGATTCAAGTGATCTGAAAAATAATCAACTGCAAAAATAGATGACGTTAGCATTTCTTTTACAAATGATCCCGATCAAATGTTCGAACATGGCAAGGGTGTGTTTCAATCCTTACTGAAAACAGCTTGCCATCGTATTATTTTCGAGTTGCAGTTGCCAGTAGACGCGGTCTGTCAATCTACTTTCGCACGTTGCCATTCCGGGACGCACGCACGTGAGACGTCGGCCTCACCTCGTTATAATATATATAAGATAATACATTTGCATTTGCATTTGCATTTGCATTTGCATTTACATTTACATTTACATTTACATTTACATTTACATTTACATTTACATTTACATTTACATTTACATTTACACTTACATTTACACTTACACTTACACTTACACTTACACTTACACTTACACTTACACTTACACTTACACTTACACTTACACTTTACACTTACACTTACACTTACACTTACACTTACACTTACACTTACACTTACACTTACACTTACACTTACACTTACACTTACACTTACACTTACACTTACACTTACATTTACACTTACATTTACACTTACATTTACACTTACATTTACACTTACATTTACACTTACATTTACACTTACATTTACACTTACATTTACACTTACATTTACACTTACATTTACACTTACATTTACACTTACATTTACACTTACATTTACACTTACATTTACACTTACATTTACACTTACATTTACACTTACATTTACACTTACATTTACACTTACATTTACACTTACATTTACACTTACATTTACACTTACATTTACACTTACATTTACACTTACATTTACACTTACATTTACACTTACATTTACACTTACATTTACACTTACATTTACACTTACATTTACACTTACATTTACACTTACATTTACACTTACATTTACACTTACATTTACACTTACATTTACACTTACATTTACACTTACATTTACACTTACATTTACACTTACATTTACACTTACATTTACACTTACATTTACACTTACATTTACACTTACATTTACACTTACATTTACACTTACATTTACACTTACATTTACACTTACATTTACACTTTTACACTTACATTCTTACACTTACATTTACATTCTTACACTTACATTTACATTCTTACACTTACATTTACATTCTTACACTTTCATTTACATTCTTACACTTACATTTACATTCTTACACTTACATTTACATTCTTACACTTACATTTACATTCTTACACTTACATTTACATTCTTACACTTACATTTACATTCTTACACTTACATTTACATTCTTACACTTACATTTACATTCTTACACTTACATTTACATTCTTACACTTACATTTACATTCTTACACTTACATTTACATTCTTACACTTACATTTACTTACTTACACTTACATTTACTTACTTACACTTACATTTACTTACTTACACTTACATTTACTTACACTTACACTTACATTTACTTACACTTACACTTACATTTACTTACACTTACACTTACATTTACTTACACTTACACTTACATTTACTTACACTTACACTTACATTTACTTACACTTACACTTACATTTACTTACACTTACACTTACATTTACTTACACTTACACTTACATTTACTTACACTTACACTTACATTTACTTACACTTACATTTACTTACACTTACACTTACATTTACTTACACTTACACTTACATTTACTTACACTTACACTTACATTTACTTACACTTACACTTACATTTACTTACACTTACACTTACATTTACTTACACTTACACTTACATTTACTTACACTTACACTTACATTTACTTACACTTACACTTACATTTACTTACACTTACACTTACTTACACTTACATTTACTTACACTTACTTACACTTACATTTACTTACACTTACTTACACTTACATTTACTTACACTTACTTACACTTACATTTACTTACACTTACTTACACTTACATTTACTTACACTTACACTTACATTTACTTACACTTACATTTACTTACACTTACATTTACTTACACTTACATTTACTTACACTTACATTTACTTACACTTACACTTACATTTACTTACACTTACACTTACATTTACTTACACTTACACTTACATTTACTTACACTTACACTTACATTTACTTACACTTACATTTACTTACACTTACACTTACATTTACTTACACTTACACTTACATTTACTTACACTTACACTTACATTTACTTACACTTACATTTACTTACACTTACATTTACTTACACT
>NC_091577.1:5790918-5806759 GCF_042767895.1 Penaeus vannamei
AATAGATTAAACAGAATACCTATCTTTTTACATACATATAATCAAATTGATTAATTCTTTTTGCCGACAACTAATCTTGAAGCAAAAGTACAACTCTACAAAAGGTAAAAAAAATGAAAAACAAATATGTATTACCTCCCGCTCTGCCTGAGCTTTCAGTTGAGCATAGGGTATGTTTAAGAGACAATTTGCTTTATGAGAAGCAGTTATGGAATTGACTTGACTATCCCACTCCTCTTCCTCAATCTTGGTTAAGTAGTAACGTTCCCCAGTCTCTGTTGTGACAGCCTGGAAAGCTCCATCAGGAAGACGCTTATAAATCCGAGCTTCATGCTTGGGTCTACAAAAGAGGATATTAGTTAACATACGTCTTTATCAGAAGGAAAAGATCTTGAAGCTATCTCAAATTAGCAATTCAGGAACAGTAACATCAATAGCATATTACATCTCACAGTAAGTAAAAGAAGCTTAAGGGGACCGTCCCTGAAAAAACGCCAATTTTCTATTTTTGTTTATAAATAGAAAACGGTCTTACAGATTTTCATGAATTTTGGTAGGATGAAAGAGTACTTCATTACCCATCTTTTGACCAATTTTTAAAAAATTTTGGCTGAAGGGAATTTAAGCGCTATTAAAAAATCGATTTTTGATACATACGTCACTTCGGTACCTACCAAGTCTCACAATTATCATCCGTTTTCTATGTGTTTTCTGTTGAGAAAACCTCTAGGTCATACAATAAGAACGACGAATTCGAATTTGGAAATTCCGTTTAGTTTCCGAATTATCACATGTAATATAATCAGCAATTTTTTTTTTTTTAATCGGGGTTTTAAAAATTCGTTAAAAATTTAAAATTTTGATTTTAAAAAATCCCATTCGTTATTCTCTGCACATTCAAACGTTCTTTCTTCGGGGAGAAGCCCCATGATATCGGACACAAACTGTGGTACCAAAGTTTAAAAAAATGAATAAGCAAATAAATGACCTTGAAAATGTTTAGAAAGTTTTTGTTCATTTTCTATATTTTTTCGTCTTATTATAGTATGTGCCTATAGACCAAAAGGAATCCCAGACAATGTTCTTTCTTTTGTTTTTTTATTTCATTCAGATCGGATAAGTGATTAATGAACAGCGTAAAAAAATGTAAAACAGTATGACAAAAAAATCCCCAACCTGCACAGCCATGTGGCCTACTAAATGCTGTGGCTAGCCCTGCGATCACGCACGCGCAAGTTTGAACTTGTTCGCCTGCCATCAGCCGTCCTGTCCTCTACGCTTCACCTCATACTCTAACAAACAGGCGCGCAAGCGCGCGCGGGCGCACGCACGTATGTGTATTGCTGATATGAAGAGTAAAGGACCACTGGAAGCATGGCCAACTAATTGTGACATGCGCGGGCGCGCACATATACGCACACAAGTGCGTATATATAGACCAAAAGGAAGCCCAGACATTGCTCTTTCTTTTGTTTGTATTTCATTCATATCGGATAAGTGTTTAATGAACAGCATAAAAAAATGTAAAACAATATGACGAAAAAATCCCCAACCGACGCCGCCATGCGGCCTACTAAATGCTGTGGCTAGCCCTGCGATCACGTGTGTGCATGTCACAACTTGTTGGCCATGCTTCCAGTGGTCCTCTACTCTTCATATCACACTCTAACTAATAGCGCGCACCACACGCACATGCGCAGGCACGGATATACACACAAGCGCGCGCACTTATTCATTCAAACGCGTGCGCTCATGCACTCATACTCGCGCGAGCAATCATAGTCACACACACACAAGAACACACATACAGAAGTGCACATACACACATACACACATGTGCACATGTGTGTGTGCTGTATGATTACCTCGGCACATGTCTGAACTCGCACTCCTGTCTTCAGCCGTAATTCCTATTCTACATCACCCTCCAGCAAATATGCGCGCGCACATGCGCGCAAACACAAACACACGTGTACACACGTACACACGTGTACACACGTACACACTAACACGCACTCACACTTATACACATGTCGAAATAAACAACTGATTTTAGGTAAATGACCTTGAAAGTGTTTATAAAGTTATCGTTCATTTTCCATAGTTGTCGTTCACTTATATTATGCGCATATAGTCCAAAAGGAAGCCCAGACGCTGCTCTTTCTAATGGTCTTTATTTCATTCAGATCGGATAAAGGGTTAGTGAGCAGCATCAAAAAATGTAAAATGGAGTGGCGATGACATCGTCCCACCGCGACACCATGCGGCCCTTTAAATGCTATGGTTACCCCTGCGATCATGCACACGCAAGTTTGAACTTGTTCACCTGCCTTCGGCCATACTCTACGCTTCACCTCATACTCTAACAAACAGGTGCACACACACACGCACATATGTATTGTCACAATCGCACGCGTGCTTACATGTATGCTCGCAAGTGCGCGCGCGCACAAATATGCACACAAGTGCGCGCGCGCATGCACACACATAAGGGCACACACCTATACGCAAAAGTGCACGTGGGCTTACTCTCATACACTTTTGCACGAGCTCACACACAAACATACACACACGCTCGTGTGCGCACCTGCACATAATTGCAGATTTGATATGAAGACATGGTATTCGATAGCTAAACAATATCATACAACCCTGAGGTTTCAATGCAGTAAGTGTTTTGCATGTAGGCCTACTCAAACAGTCATATACACCTACTAAAGCAAACTAAAAAAAAAAAATCTTTATTTCATCATAAATTATATTGTATCATTCATGAATTGACATAAGGCGTAACAATCATTATTTGAACTGATATCAACATGTAATTACTCTATCATAAGCCGGAGGAATGGTTGGAACAAGTGTAAAGGCCATTTACCTCAAATGAGCGAAAATGCACTTGCACCCCATGTTGCTTATGCCCTTGTTACACCAAGAAATAGTTCGAGATGGAGTCTAACAATCAAAAGGCAGTTTCCTCAGACATGTAACAATACGTTAGGACCAAAAACAAAATTCAAGTACCCCGACCCCCCTATGGCCAGGGACGGTCCCCTTCAAGAGCTCAAGAAATATTGCAGATTTTTAAGCACCCTTCATTTTCTACAATTTGGATACCTTTCATATTCATGGCTTTGCTGTTTTGATTTTTTTTTCACAAATAAGCAATCATGTCTAGTTTTGTGCAAACAAGAAAAATATATGAACAAATTGTACAATCAAGGATCCACTTAGTAATAAAAAAGAAATTAATATGCACAAGACACACAAATGATAAAATCTATGAAAATAAATTTGATAATAAATCTTAAATATTCATCTATAACATGATGACTGACCAAGACCACTTCATATGACAGTGAAGACATTAAGACATGTAACAATACATTAGGACCAAAAACAAAATTCAAGTACCCCGACCCCCCTATGGCCAGGGACGGTCCCCTTCAAGAGCTCAAGAAATATTGCAGATTTTTAAGCACCCTTCATTTTCTACAATTTGGATACCTTTCATATTCATGGCTTTGCTGTTTTGATTTTTTTTTTCACAAATAAGCAATCATGTCTAGTTTTGTGCAAACAAGAAAAATATATGAACAAATTGTACAATCAAGGATCCACTTAGTAATAAAAAAGAAATTAATATGCACAAGACACACAAATGATAAAATCTAAGAAAATAAATTTGATAATAAATCTTAAATATTCATCAATAACATGATGACTGACCAAGACCACTTCATGTGACAGTGAAGACATTCATTTTTGACAAACTTATGCAATGTTATTCATTGCTAAATACTTGACAGTAAGTCAACTTATATGATGGGTTCTTGAAAAATTGATAAGCTGATATAAGTGAAAATAAAAAATATTAACAATTACCTTTCACAAACATGAAGTGTGTGTATTGCATCAGGCAAATCAGCTCTATGGAGGCCTTTTCTAGTTTCAAGGATCCTGTTAATTAAGTCCAAATCTGCTTCATGTTTAGCAATATCCTGGGGATTGTTGGATTTTCCTAAATTTGGAAGTAATGGTTTTTGTTTCTTTTTTTCTGAAAATATATAACATGTATAATAAGTTGCATGGTAACAAAACTAGAACAAGCTTGAAAATTACCACTAATCAATTCATCTCAAGATGTCATGCTATAGAACTGTCACCATAGTAATTGATATTCACACATTATGAAATTAATCTGCAGGAAACAAAACTTGAATAATTAATAAATCTATTTCGTAATCATACAATTAAGCTATAATCAACTCTAAGACGTACAAAAGTATTTCCTAAGAAAACACTTACTATTTTCCATGAAATCATCATTTAGAAACTGGTCAAGATCATCATCAAATGCCCTGTCTGCAGGTCTCTTTCTGTTCATAAGGCCACCATTCTGAATTTCATCTATTTGGGATATCTCTGCAATACCTAAGAAACAGTAAATCATTTCAATTTTTTCAAATCAATTCACCTCTAAAAATATATACAATAGTATATAAAAGTTCAAACAGTACAGCAGCAATTTCAAATGCAAACAACATAAAAAGCTTATGGCATCTATTTTTTCCTTGGCAAAGCAAGCCCTTGTGCCAGGTGACAAGTATCCATGACATGCACAGTCGAATTTGCTCCATAAGTGTGCACTACATATATTCATTTGTTTGGCTGTGACTGTGGTAATTAATGAGGTACAGCCCTCAAAAGTACAATGTAAGTGTAAGAAGCATACCTTCATCTATAGCTGTATTTTTTACAGACACTGGTGGTGGACTTGCAAAATTAAGGCTTCTTTTGATGGAGGGAGGAATAGTTGCTGCCTCTGCAGCTGCAGCATCTTCATCAAAATCTGCAATAAATTTGTGGTAATGATTGTATTTGTCTAAAGGGAACCATCTGATTTCAATATAGCCCTAAGTTCAAAATCTGGTAATGTCAACTCTTTGGCCACAGCATGGGATTTCATATTCCATACAAGTATTAACCCTATATGGACCAGAATGACGAATTTGTCATACTAGTCCTCCATAAACCTTCCCTCATGCAGTACCCAAAGGACACACTCAATCACAGCAACTTAGATTGTTGAATAAATTTTGTGACGTGGAGTTGGGGACTGTCTCTGGCTAGTGGATATGTAAAGAATTACCTCACCAGCTCCATAGGGGATCCTATTCTTGCCCACCATGACCAGCAGCAATGGTTGCATTACAGGAAAATAATTACCACAAAAAAAAATAATAATCTATACAGTAAGGACGCAATAAGTTTGGGCAAACTGAATATGATATTTTTGTAGAGGGCAAAAATTTGCAGTCGCTGGTACAAAATGTAATATACAGACACGAATGATAAGGCCAAAAAATGAAAGTAAAAGATCACAGAAAGCACCACTCAGCCGAAGTCCACTCGGTGCTCCTGAGTTTCAGCTCTATCTTGTTGTGCATATGAGGTGGAGACAATGTTTCCTGGGGGGAAACATTGTCTCCACCTCATATGGAGTTGGGGGCTTGGTCTTTTTGCAATGGAAAATAACAAGAGATTCCCACACATTAGTGTGAATAATTAAAACAAGGAATATTACGTAATTGTTTAGAATACCTTCAAAGGACCAACCACAACAATAATGATATCAATGGATTCCTCTCACCCTCTACTACCCATACATGTAGGACATTTGCCACCTAAGCCCCTAAACCCCAACAATCTTGGCCCAATAGCAGGAAAGGGTATAATTGGTACCAGGAAAAATGTGGGGCAAAATATGAATATACAGAGAATTGGTCAATAAATATAGACCGATTTGGTGTGACGTCATGAGTCAGTCACCATTCCACTTGGTGAAAACAAACCCATCTCTTGCAGATACCTTTGTTATCAGCATGAGCAAAAATGGCATATGAATTTTCAAAAAATAAAGTGAAAAAGCGATATAAAGAAAAAATAGAGACTGTGCAACTAAAAGACTGCCCATATCGTCTGCCTGCCAAAATTTGGATCGACAATCCTTCGAAAAGGCCTAATGTTGAATACTCTGACATCTACGACAATTTCACTAACACACCTGGTAAAAATTTTATGATAACATAATTTGATACATTAATCTATGACTTTTAGCTATAGAGGGTACTTTTCTTCCCATTTACTAGGTGTTTATATAAAGGAGACAATGAAACTACATAAAGGCCTACAAGTGCACAAAGCATTTTTCTCTCTCCTCAATAATTTGACCTCAAGAGATAGGCCCTCTTCAGTTGTTTCAACTACTGGACCAAAGGATATTTCAGACACAAAAGCAACAGGCAATTGTATGCCTGCTTTGTTTTCATTTAATGAACAGTGCTTGAAGACACTTGGGATGAAGTCTGGATGAGTTGGATCCAGGGATGGTTTACCTTTAAATTTGAATCATGATAGGTCAATTTTTTACAAATGAAAAAACAAAATAGTAAAATTGCTGTTGCAATTTTTTTGGTATATGACTGCTGCCAACACCTAATGTCGACAATGTTGACCTTGTTTGGCCTTGGCAGATAGTATAGATAGATAGAGTTTGAAAGTGATTATCTGTCTTTGGAATCTGAAAAGGTTTAAAATATCAATATGTAGATCAATAAAATATGCTGATGTAAACATTTTCCACCACGCGCCCAAGCACTCCCATCAGTGTTCACGCATTTCATGGCCTGTACCTATCACTTCCATTTATCAGGTTTCTTTTCATATCTGGGAATATATGAAAGGTTAAAACTTTCTTTTCCATCATCATGTGGTTCAAACAACCAATGGCAACTCAGCTTCTCAGCATTTTCACACAAAGGAACAGAATTCTCAGAAAAATTCAGCAACTTTGTATGCTAAGCACATTGAGATTCTGAACAAACGAGGGTTTGTTTTCACCAAGTGCTCATTACTAGGGGCGGTTGCTAAGCGTTACCAAATTGGTATATTCAAATGCAGGGCTCCCTGGCCTCTGTAATTCCCCCATGAGGAGCTGCCTCCACCCAATGCCCACAAAGTAAGACATAGAATCCTGTATGAATTCACTGACAACCCAATGCCGAGTTTGCCCTATGCTTTATCCTGCTGTACATACATGGTCAATTCTTCCTTATCCAGAACAGGAGTTGCAGAAGCCCCCTGCATTTGACTAAATATTGAACAAATCTCAGTATATTATTCATGTCTTACCCTGTAATTTCCTTAGTACCTACCATTTATGCGATTTTCTGACTATCGGGGCCATGTTTGTGGGAGTTTGGGGGGTAGCTTCGGCATTTCTATATATTTGGACAGTAGAGAGCGAGAAGAATCCATCAAGACTACATTCGTCGTGATCGGTCTTACGAAGCTATTCTGAATATTTACCAGATATGTGAAAATACATTAAATGTACTCCACGAGATATGCGGACTCAATAATCTTATCAAACTAGAAATGCACAAAATTTACACCTGTGGCAGTTAAAAGAAACTTACTATCAAATTCTCGCATCATCTCCAACTCATCTGCATGGAGCATTTCATATTCATCCTCTGCATTCGGAAACTCATCCATTCTGATGGTTCAACTACTGAATAAGTGCAAATATTAGGTACTTCGGCTCCACCGAGGTAAACAATCACAACAGCTGACTTTTCCCGCCACAACGGCAGGCGAGTGAGATTGCGTTCGAATCTAGAATTATGGATTTCTTTATAATAATCTATCGAAATATTTCTTTTCTTGGTACATCAAATCTATAGCATTTTTGCATTGTTTGCATTAAATTTTCTTAACTTCTCTCCACTCTAGAATGATGTGATTATTTTGAACGATATATTTTTTTACATTTTGCAGCAGAGGTTCTCCAACTGTCGGCCACTGGCCACTGGGCCACGGCAGTGAAAATAGAGAAAGCAGTGAAAACCAGAAATAAACTAAAATGTCTCTGTCACTATCTGTTTGTCTACCTATCTATCTACCTATATACTTATCTATTTATACACCACAACTAAACATCAGATGATAAAGAAAACGGATAAAAATAACAATGGACCATACATTATCATAAACGGATATATATTAAATAACACTTACAAAGCGTAGGATCAGTCTGCTGATTATAAGATTCCCTGCGTTACTTTCTTGTTTACTGTATGCCTAAAACAATATACAAGAAATATATTACCAAGACAATATGGTAACATTCAACAATATGAAATGCACCCGCATCTCTTTATAGGAAATATTTTCGATGCATTACAAGAAAATGTGACATTGAACGTGTAAACTTGGTTTATCTAAACAGTATACGATTATTCATAGTGTGTTGTAGGGTTGAAAGTTTAAAAGTCACTCTATGGGACTGACTCTGCCTTCGATAATGCCCAGCTAAACCAGCTGGAGTGACATCTGAGGACTGGCAAATTATAGCAGTTCATAATAGGATATTTTCAGCAATTTTCGTTTATTTAAACATGGAAAAAACTCAATATTGTTTTAAATTTCTTTCCTTTGCATCAAACCATCTGTAGTCATACAAAATAACAAAAATACGGCCATAGGAAAAAAAATCCGGAGTGACGTCACCATCCGTCGGTCGTCTTTTGTTTCCGTTTAGCACACGCATTTCCGTTTAAGTCCAGCCCTTAACGTTGTTGACGTCCGTGTTTCCCTATATTGCAATACTAATGAAATCCTTAACAAAATCTGGGTCCGGGTCATGTTCCGGATCATCACCAAATCTAATGGCATCCAAGTTGGGCTCTGGTAAAAATAAATAAATAAAATAAATAAATAATAAGAATCACCTTCCAAACATTTTGAGTTACCCTGCTGACGAAACCAACCAACCAACAAACAAAAATTCCTGGAGCCGAATCATCACCAAAATCATCACCACATGGGTAAGGCACATCACTTGTAAACAATTCATAAAAATCTATCCATGACTTTCTGAGTTATCCTGCTACCCAACGAACAAACTAGTTAACCCACGCTACCAAAAATAGAACTACACACCATCCTACTTCTGATGCTATTTTGTAGTGCTTATGGCGATAATGTTAACCCTAACCCTTGTCACCCCAAGTACACGGACATGATTTGTCTTGGGGCTGTCAAATGGAGCCAGAGGGCCATACAATGTGAAAACAGTTGCGAGAGATACGAGCATGCCTGCTGGTACCCTTTCAGCTGCATCGGGTCTTTCACACTGGGCTAATTAACAGTAACATTGTAAATTTGCAACAGTAGTGGCCTGTCTAATTTTCGAGCTCATTTTTCACATCTATCGCACTATGTAGCCACGTGAACTGCGACATTTAATGTCATAGGCATGGTCCCCTGTGTTGATGTGTTTAAATAATACACCTCGACCCTTGAGATGACAAATGTATAGAGGAGTGCATCTCACGAAGGCGGCCATCAGTGGAGTGCAGGGCAGTTCGATAGTTAACATTGACCTGAAACGACGTACATAATGGCTAATCTGGAGACTTGTTCCAGACTGTAGAGTTTGGTCTGCGCGCAAAAATTATTTGGTCAAATTCTGTCCGCGCAAATGTAGTTCTCAGGTAACTTTCCGCGCATGCTTAATTCTTTTTTAGATCATCTTCCACGCATGAAATTCTTTTGACCTTTCCGCGCACTTATTTCATCATCCGTCCGCAGATCCATCCGCGCAAATGTAGACAAATTGATGTTTTTCCCGCATGAATAAATGTAATATTCCCCACGCAAGAAAAATACTCTATAGTCTGGGACTTGTTAAAGGTCTTAGACTGTTCCCGCTATGCGTACGTATTAAACACATTCACGGATAGTTGAAAATATCATGTGCATACGTATATACGTATATAAACTTTATGTATTGTAATATAGAAACAGGTTTGGCAAACGGTGTAAAACATAGTTTTTTGTGGTTATAATTGTATAAGCACTGGTTAAAATATTGTGACTGAACATAAACCTAATTGTAACAGGGATTATGAATGTTATTATATTGATTACAGGTTTGACTGCATTTTAATAAATAGTGAAGCGAGAACGAGGCGGTGGTATCAGTCACCTTAAACTACCTCAAATAACCTAAGCGCATGAAACGGCGCTTATACACTAATTTCTTCAACGCACTCCATTCGCATGACACAAACAGCCTTCCTTAAAAACACGTTCTTCCCTCAAACCCCGCCCACACCAACATAAGACCGGACGCTCAATTCCAGTAAATTCCCACCCAACTTCCCATCATATCACCGAGCTCCATATACTACTGCTCTTGGCCTTCCCTTTACTCTCGCACCTCTCACTAATCTTCTTGCCCCAATTTCTGCCTATCCCTACTCTCCCCCTCCCCTTTCTTCATCTTTCCATTTCTTCACTTCCTCATCTCATTTCCACCCTTTCTCTTCCACTTTCTTCTTCTTCTTCCAAACAGAGTAACTCAACTTCTTCAAATCATGCAATCACATCAACCAGACATTATGAAATAAGCACTGAGACATAGCTGACTCCCGACACTGACTCTGTTGAACTTCTCTCTCCCTTTAGCATGCCACACGCAAAGACGCTCGACTGACGCTGGCAGAGGTGGCGGTATTCTCACAGTCTGTGGAATCGCCTGGATCCAAATCCAACTTTCCAGCTATAAGGCCACCTTTTACTAACTCAGGGGCCATCACTTTTGACCTGTGCAGGCGTGGGAATTCCCCTACATCATTAAGACGAGGGGCTAGGAGGGATACATTTGAAAAAATAAAATGAGGGAGAGTGAGAGATACAGAGAGAGGAACGAAGAGAGAGAGAGAGAGAATAAATCTCCAAACAAAGCTTGAGCGGTCACTCGTGCTGTTATATTATTGTTTGTATTTGGGCGTATTGTTTCAAATGAGGTGCTATAGTTTTTCCCTAATTTGCCCTATGCCTGACAGTGCATTCAGCAGCCAAATATTGTTTACGACGAGTAATGACTCGTAAGAGAAATAAGATGTCGATATGATATTGATAGAAAATGTAAAAGATCCAAAACTAGAACTGGGTGAGGTAAGAGGATTCTTAAACTGGCATATTACTTCAAAACCATAAATCTGTTCTTCTATTTGTTTCAAGCCGACACGCACTCCATTCCGGACATGACCACGGTCAAGGTCAATATATATATATATATATATATATATATATATATATATATATATATATATATATATATATATATATATATATATGTGTGTGTGTGTGTGTGTGTGTGTGTGCGTGCGTGTGTGTGTGTGTGTGTGTGTGTGTGTGTGTGTGTGTGTGTGTATGTATGTATGTATGTATGTATATGTTTATATATATATATATATATATATATATATATATATATATATATATATGTATATGTATATATATATATATATATATATATATATATTTATAATCCCCTCTCACTTTCTAACATAGACATTAATGTTCCTGAAAAACTAATCAGGCCGTGGTAGCAATACCTTCATACCATGGATCAGTCGTTATTCAAAGGTGTACATCATCAGCAGCAGCATTATGAGCTAACGTCGACGGGGGCGCATAGCCGCGTCCACCTTTTGGGATCCCTGATGGCAAGCAGCCAGGCAGGGACTCGGCCCATCTCGAGCTCCTCGCGACAGATTTGATCGATCTGTCCAAGCCACGACTTCCTAGGTCATCTCACAGGCCTCCTCCACCCAGGGTTGTCTCTTACAGAGACAACCTGATGAGCAGGATCAGCCTGTGGAAAGCGAGCCAGGTGGCCATATAGCCTGAGTTGGCGATCCCGGATTGTGCAGGTAACAGGTCCTGCGCCAGTCTCACGATGCAACCGTTGGTTAGACACATGGTCCCGCCAACAGTACCCCATGATCCGGCGCAAGGACCTACTACAAAAGGCGTCAAGACGAGACTCCAGGGCACTGGCTAATGTCCAGGTTTCACTACCATAGAGCAAAATTGGCATTATCAGGGCCTTGAAAACCAGTAGCTTGGTCCTTCTGCACAGGTACCGGCATCTCCAAATACTCTTGTTGAGAGAGTTCATGACCCCTGCTGCCAGGCCAATCTGTCTGCTGACTTCCTGGTTTGACAGCCCTGAGTTATGAACTACACTACCAAGGTATGTAAAGCTCTCTGTGACTTTAATGTCCTCGCCGCAAGCACATACCGATCGAACAGGTCCTCCAAGCAAGTCCCCAAAGTCCTGGACCTTGGTCTTGGTCCAGGAGACCTCTAGATCCAAGGGCTTCGCTTCATTACTAAATGCATCGAGAGCCACCACTAAGGTTTCCAAAGACATCGGCAAAGTCAAGGTCTGTAACCTTAATATTGCCATGTTGCTCCACAATGACTTTGAACAGTTGCTCTGCCCAGTATCCAGTCCATGCAAGTGCTGAAAAGTGTTGGTGCATGAACACAGCCTTGCTTCACTCCTGAACTGACAGGAAAGAAGCTTGACAGGCTCCCACCACACTTTACAGCACTTTCAGTACCAGTATACAGGCTTGCTATTAGTCCAATAATCCTTGTTGGAATTCTTCTCAATCTCAGGGTCTCCCAGAGTGATTCCCGATGCACTGTATCGAACGCTTTCTTGAGGTCGATGTAGGCTGCAAGCAGCCCATGCCCGAACTCAAGACGGCGCTCTACAATGACTCGAAGCACAAGGATACGATCTATTGTGGTCTTACCAGGAGTGAATCCAGATTGTTCCGGCCTCTGATGCCTCAGCAGGTGGTCTCTAATACGTCTCAGAAGGATGTGGGCAAGAACCTTGCCTGGTATACTGAGCAGTGTAATGCCTCGGTGATTGCTGCAGTCCCATCGGTCCCCCTTCCCCTTCCAGAGAGGGATGACCACACCCCTCATCAGGTCAGGGGGAACGGTACCGGACCACCAGATGGCAGCCAAGACAGCATGCAACCCCTGCGCCATAGGTTCACCACCAGCCTTTAACAATTCAGCTGGGATGCCGCAAATACCCGCTGCTTTACCACGCTTCAGCTTGAAGATCGCCCCCCTAACTTCAAATAGGGTGGGTGGGTCCTCGGTAATGGGTGGGTCCAGCAGCGGAATCACGGCACTACCCGCATTCAAGTTAACTGTTGTTGGGTCTACCTGATACAACTGCTCGAAATACTCAGCTCAACGTTCCCGCACTGCAACAGGATCTGAGACGATCTGGCCACCTACTAAGCAAACTGCAGTCACCTGTGAAGAGGGCTTGGAATTCAGCTTTCTCAGGGCTTGGTATGCAGAACTAAGGTCATTTACTAAGAAATGGCCTTCGACCTCCTCAGCAAGACTCCTAATAAACTGTTCTTTGTTCCTTCTTAACAGGGACCGAGTTCTGCGCACCTGAGAACGGTGCAAATCCTGATCCCCTACCAGACGAGCCGCACGGCAAGCATCTGTGGCTTCCAGTGTCTCCTGAGAGATTTAATTCTGCCTTGCCCTCGGGCATCTCAATAGATTCTTGAGCTGCATCAAGCGTTTCACGCTTGAAGGTGTCCCACAGAAGTACAGGGTCCGTCAGATTGTCGAGCAGTGTGAAACGATCAGAAATTGTCTCAGCAAACCCCCGAGCACACTCCCTCTCCTTCAGCCTGTCCAAATGAAACACCCTAGGGTGGTCATTGGGCTGCTGGAGAATTTTGAAGTGAACCCGGAGGGTAGCCACAACCAATCTATGGTCAGTACCACAGAACTCGGCAATCCTATACACCCTGCAGTTCTGGAGGATCCAACGAGTGCTAACGAGAATGTGGTTAATCTTCTTGACTGCATTACCCTCATCGCTGTTCCATTGTACCAGGAGCCAGAAATCCTCAATTTCTGGTATCTTGCAAAATCCCGGAAAAGGAGAGAATTCTCGCTCCTGGTATCAACCCCCGATCCATGAGGACCGATAGACATCTCATAGCAGATACCGCATTGAAGTCACCCAGAACAATATGAATATCTCGCCGGGGACAACTGTCTGTCACAGATGCAAGTTTGGCGTAGAACATCTCTTTCACGTCGAGTTTACAAACATCGGTAGGAGCGTACACAGCAATAAGAGACATGAAGCCAAAAGAAAGCTTCAATCTCAATACCATTATACGCTCATCAACAGGAGTAACCTCTACTACCGAGGGCTGGAGTCTGCTGGAGACGGCAATGGCTACTCCCTGGAGATGGTGGCCATCGGTAGGAGCGTACAAAGCAATAAGAGACATGAAGCCAAATGACAGCTTCAGTCTCATTACCATGATGATGCATACTAAATCAGTACAATATGAGAAAAGACTTGCCAATTTACTAGGCATGGTAAGAGGTGTTCTTAGTTGTCCCGCATTTGTTCCATTTTTTATAATTAGGAAAGTGGTTATAATGAAAGCACGCACCGTTGAGACGTTGGTAATGCGGCCGTTAGTCTGTGCGTCTGTACTATTGAACATTACCTTGAACACACAACCACACACACATACACATATATGTGTGTATTCATAAATAAATATATATATATATGTGTGTGTGTGTGTGTGTGTGTGTGTGTGTGTGTATGCACACACAAACAAGCATATTCATATATATATATATATATATATATATATATATATATATATATATATATATATATATATATATATATATATATATACATATATATATATATATATTTATATATATATGTGTGTGTGTGTGTGTTTGTGTGTATGCACACACAAACAAACATACACACGTGTATATGAATATATATATATATATATATATATATATATATATATATATATATATATATATATATATATATACAGTGATTGGCATCGATGCAAATTTGTCTAGATACCGATACATCGACATAGAAAATTGGCGATTCCGATATATCGATACCAAAACAAGTATATTGTAAGGCAATATCCTAACTGGCATGCATATATATATATATATATATATATATATATATATATATATATATATATATATATATGTGTGTGTGTGTGTGTGTGTGTGTGTGTGTGTGTGTGTGTGTGTGTGTGTGTGTGTGTGTGTGTGTGTGTAATATATGCATGTATATGTCTATATAAATATATTTATATCTATATCTATCTATTTATATATACATATACATAGATATATATATATATATATATATATATATATATATATATATATATATATATATATATATATATATATATATATATATATAAAGATATATATAAAGATACATACACACACAGATATCAGCTTGTATAAGATACACATAAAACGAGAGTAGTATTCCTTTTTTAATGTAATTCACTGGTGTCTAAAAATATCATACATCTTAGTTAATTTCTTTTATGGTGTAGCTAAGATAATTTTACTGGTGTTGGAAATGTTTAATGATAGCCAGTTATAATTTATGCAGTGTATATTTCACACTCGAATGTTTGTGAGTTTTCCAAAACAAAGTTCGCTTCTGCGCCAGACACTGCAAACTGTATAGACATACTCCAAACCACCGCGGCTGTCCATGGCGATAGGCGTTGATTATAACAGTATAATCTGTGTAAGATAGAAATTTGAATGCTTTATTTAGAAATGTGAAGGTCTTTTCCCTGATTTATAGTTTATTCGAGTTTTGAATCGGAGTAGAGATTTGACTTTTATCATATAACTATGTCATTCTCGTTTCACAGATAATTACTTCTGGTAATTTCATTAAAAAGATGATCGTCGCTGATACTAAAGAATATGGCAATAATATTCTACCAATGGTGAATGGGTTACACCTTTAGTATTCTTCAGTGAAAGACAGCACTAGCGAAAGTAGCTCGGATAACAGAAGGCATGGAGCAAGATGATTGTGGGTAAACAT
>NC_091577.1:5807259-5823139 GCF_042767895.1 Penaeus vannamei
TTGCATTATAAGCAATGAAGGCCTTACTGGGTTCTAAACACAGCCTCATTATCTTGTTGGTTCAGACAATTGTCTGATAGAACAATACAATGAGTTCTGAATGCAGCATTTACAGTGCAACACTATTTTAGCAGGAGTCATTGATATGCCCTGGAAACTCTCCTTAAGCCTTAATGTATATCACCCTACAAAGAGTGTTCAATTATATGAGTTTATATTTGCAGAAAATAGTTTATTTAACCACTAGTATTAGTTCGGTTTCAATGTTTACCCACAATCATCTTGCTCCATGCCTTCTGTTATCCGAGCTACTTTCGCTAGTGCTGTCTTTCACTGAAGAATACTAAAGGTGTAACCCATTCACCATTGGTAGAATATTAATGCCATATTCTTTAGTATCAGCGACGATCATCTTTTTAATGAAATTACCAGAAGTAATTATCTGTGAAACGAGAATGACATAGTTATATGATAAAAGTCAAATCTCTACTCCGATTCAAAACTCGAATAAACTATAAATCAGGGAAAATACCTTCACATTTCTAAATAAAGCATTCAAATTTCTATCTTACACAGATTATACTGTTATAATCAACGCCTATCGCCATGGACAGCCGCGATGGTTTGGAGTATGTCTATACAGTTTGCAGTGTCTGGCGCAGAAGCGAACTTTGTTTTGGAAAACTCACAAACATTCGAGTGTGAAATATACACTGCATAAATTATAACTGGCTATCATTAAACATTTCCAACACCAGTAAAATTATCTTAGCTACACCATAAAAGAAATTAACTAAGATGTATGATATTTTTAGACACCAGTGAATTACATTAAAAAAGGAATACTACTCTCGTTTTATGTGTATCTTATACAAGCTGATATCTGTGTGTGTATGTGTGTACGCATATCTTTATATATATATATATATATATATATATATATATATATATATATATATATATATATATATGTATATGTATATATAAATAGATAGATATAGATATAAATATATTGATATAGACATATACATGCATATATTATACACACACACACACACACACACACACACACACACATATATATATATATATATATATATATATATATATATATATATATATATATATGCATGCCAGTTAGGATATTGCCTTACAATATACTTGTTTTGGTATCGATATATCGGAATCGCCAATTTTCTATGTCGATGTATCGGTATCTAGACAAATTTGCATCGATGCCAATCACTGTATATAAATAAATATATATATATATATATATATATATATATATATATTCATATACACGTGTGTATGTTTGTTTGTGTGTGCATACACACAAACACACACACACATATATATAAATATATATATATATATATATATGTATATATATATATATATATATATATATATGAATATGCTTGTTTGTGTGTGCATACACACACACACACACACACACACACACACACACACATATATATATATATATATATATTTATTTATTTATGAATACACACATATATGTGTATGTGTGTGTGGTTGTGTGTTCAAGGTAATGTTCAATAGTACAGACGCACAGACTAACGGCCGCATTACCAACGTCTCAACGGTGCGGGCTTTCATTATAACCACTTTCCTAATCATAAAAAATGGAACAAATGCGGGACAACTAAGAACACCTCTTACCATGCCTAGTAAATTGGTAAGTTTTTTCTCATATTGTACTGATTTAGTATGCATCATCATGGTAATGAGACTGAAGCTGTCATTTGGCTTCATGTCTCTTATTGCTGTGTACGCTCCTACCGATGTTTGTAAACTCGACGTGAAAGAGATGTTCTACGCCAAACTTGCATCTGTGACAGACAGTTGTCCCCGGCGAGATATTCATATTGTTCTGGGTGACTTCAATGCGGTATCTGCTATGAGATGTCTATCGGTCCTCATGGATCGGGAGTTGATACCGGCAGCGAGAATTCTCTCCTTTTCCGGGATTTTGCAAGATACCAGAAATTGAGGATTTCTGGCTCCTGGTACCATGGAACAGCGATGAGGGTAATGCAGTCAAGAAGATTAACCACATTCTCGTTAGCACTCGTTGGATCCTCCAGAACTGCAGGGTGTATAGGATTGCCGAGTTCTGTGGTACTGACCATAGATTGGTTGTGGCTACCCTCCGGGTTCACTTCAAAATTCTCCAGCAGCCCAATGACCACCCTAGGGTGTTTCATTTGGACAGGCTGAAGGAGAGGGAGTGTGCTCGGGGGTTTGCTGAGACAATTTCTGATCGTTTCACACTGCTCGACAATCTGACGGACCCTGTACTTCTGTGGGACACCTTCAAGCGTGAAACGCTTGATGCAGCTCAAGAATCTATTGAGATGCCCGAGGGCAAGGCAGAATTAAATCTCTCAGGAGACACTGGAAGCCACAGATGCTTGCCGTGCGGCTCGTCTGGTAGGGGATCAGGATTTGCACCGTTCTCAGGTGCGCAGAACTCGGTCTCTGTTAAGAAGGAACAAAGAACAGTTTATTAGGAGTCTTGCTGAGGAGGTCGAAGGCCATTTCTTAGTAAATGACCTTTGTTCTGCATACCAAGCCCTGAGAAAGCTGAATTCCAAGCCCTCTTCACAGGTGACTGCAGTTTGCTTAGGTGGCCAGATCGTCTCAGATCCTGTTGCAGTGCGGGAACGTTGAGCTGAGTATTTCGAGCAGTTGTATCAGGTAGACCCAACAACAGTTAACTTGAATGCGGGTAGTGCCGTGATTCCGCTGCTGGACCCACCCATTACCGAGGACCCACCCTCCCTAACTGAAGTAAGGGGGGCGATCTCGAAGCTGAAGAGGGGTACAGCAGCGGGTATTTGCGGCATCCCAGCTGAACTGTTAAAGGGTGGTGGTGAACCTATGGAGCGCGGGTTGCATACTATCTTGGCAGCTATCTGGTGGTCCGGTACCGTTCCCCCTGACCTGATGAGGGGTGGGGTCATCCCTCTCTGGAAGGGGAAGAGGGACCGATGGGACTGCAGTAATCCCCGAGGCATTACACTGCTCAGTATACCAGGCAAGGTTCTTGCCCACATCCTTCTGAGACGTATTAGAGACCACCTACTGAGGCATCAGAGGCCGGAGCAATCTGGATTCACTCCTGGTAAGTCCACAATTGATCTTATCCTTGCACTTCGAGTCATTGTAGAGCGCCATCGTGAGTCCGGGCATGGGCTGCTTGCAGCCTACATCGACCTCAAGAAGGCGTTCGATACAGTGCATCGGGAATCACTCTGGGAGATCCTGAGACTGAGAGGAATTCCAACAAGGATTATTGGACTAATAGCAAGCCTGTATACTGGTACTGAAAGTGCTGTAAAGTGTGGTGGGAGCCTGTCAAGCTTCTTTCCTGTCAGTTCAGGAGTGAAGCAAGGCTGTGTTCATGCACCAACACTTTTCAGCACTTGCATGGACTGGATACTGGGCAGAGCAACTGTTCAAAGTCATTGTGGAGCAACATGGCAATATTAAGGTTACAGACCTTGACTTTGCCGATGTCTTTGGAAACCTTAGTGGTGGCTCTCGATGCATTTAGTAATGAAGCGAAGCCCTTGGATCTAGAGGTCTCCTGGACCAAGACCAAGGTCCAGGACTTTGGGGACTTGCTTGGAGGACCTGTTCGATCGGTACGTGCTTGCGGCGAGGACATTAAAGTCACAGAGAGCTTTACATACCTTGGTAGTGTAGTTCATAACTCAGGGCTGTCAAACCAGGAAGTCAGCAGACAGATTGGCCTGGCAGCAGGGGTCATGAACTCTCTCAACAAGAGTATTTGGAGATGCCGGTACCTGTGCAGAAGGACCAAGCTACTGGTTTTCAAGGCCCTGATAATGCCAATTTTGCTCTATGGTAGTGAAACCTGGACATTAGCCAGTGCCCTGGAGTCTCGTCTTGACGCCTTTTGTAATAGGTCCTTGCGCCGGATCATGGGGTACTGTTGGCGGGACCATGTGTCTAACCAACGGTTGCATCGTGAGACTGGCGCAGGACCTGTTACCTGCACAATCCGGGATCGCCAACTCAGGCTATATGGCCACCTGGCTCGCTTTCCACAGGCTGATCCTGCTCATCAGGTTGTCTCTGTAAGAGACAACCCTGGGTGGAGGAGGCCTGTGAGATGACCTAGGAGGTCGTGGCTTGGACAGATCGATCAAATCTGTCGCGAGGAGCTCGAGATGGGCCGAGTCCCTGCCTGGCTGCTTGCCATGAGGGATCCCAAAAGGTGGACGCGGCTATGCGCCCCCGTCGACGTTAGCTCATAATGCTGCTGCTGATGATGTACACCTTTGAATAACGACTGATCCATGGTATGAAGGTATTGCTACCACGGCCTGATTAGTTTTTCAGGAACATTAATGTCTATGTTAGAAAGTGAGAGGGGATTATAAATATATATATATATATACATATACATATACATATGCATATATATATATATATATAAACATATACATACATACATACACACACACACACACACACACACACACACACACACACGCACACACACACACACACACACACACACACACACACACACACACACACACACACATATATATATATATATATATATATATATATATATATATATATTGACCTTGACCGTGGTCATGTCCGAAATGGAGTGCGTGTCGGCTTGAAACAAATAGAAGAACAGATTTATGGTTTTGAAGTAATATGCCAGTTTAAGAATCCTCTTACCTCACCCAGTTCTAGTTTTGGATCTTTTACATTTTCTATCAATATCATATCGACATCTTATTTCTCTTACGAGTCATTACTCGTCGTAAACAATATTTGGCTGCTGAATGCACTGTCAGGCATAGGGCAAATTAGGGAAAAACTATAGCACCTCATTTGAAACAATACGCCCAAATACAAACAATAATATAACAGCACGAGTGACCGCTCAAGCTTTGTTTGGAGATTTATTCTCTCTCTCTCTCTTCTTCGTTCCTCTCTCTGTATCTCTCACTCTCCCTCATTTTATTTTTTCAAATGTATCCCTCCTAGCCCCTCGTCTTAATGATGTAGGGGAATTCCCACGCCTGCACAGGTCAAAAGTGATGGCCCCTGAGTTAGTAAAAGGTGGCCTTATAGCTGGAAAGTTGGAATTGGATCCAGGCGATTCCACAGACTGTGAGAATACCGCCACCTCTGCCAGCGTCGGTCGAGCGTCTTTGCGTGTGGCATGCTAAAGGGAGAGAGAAGTTCAACAGAGTCAGTGTCGGGAGTCAGCTATGTCTCAGTGCTTATTTCATAATGTCTGGTTGATGTGATTGCATGATTTGAAGAAGTTGAGTTACTCTGTTTGGAAGAAGAAGAAGAAAGTGGAAGAGAAAGGGTGGAAATGAGATGAGGAAGTGAAGAAATGGAAAGATGAAGAAAGGGGAGGGGGAGAGTAGGGATAGGCAGAAATTGGGGCAAGAAGATTAGTGAGAGGTGCGAGAGTAAAGGGAAGGCCAAGAGCAGTAGTATATGGAGCTCGGTGATATGATGGCAAGTTGGGTGGGAATTTACTGGAATTGAGCGTCCGGTCTTATGTTGGTGTGGGCGGGGTTTGAGGGAAGAACGTGTTTTTAAGGAATGCTGTTTGTGTCATGCGAATGGAGTGCGTTGAAGAAATTAGTGTATAAGCGCCGTTTCATGCGCTTAGGTTATTTGAGGTAGTTTAAGGTGACTGATACCACCGCCTCGTTCTCGCTTCACTATTTCTTAAAATGCAGTCAAACCTGTAATCCATATAATAACATTCATAATCCCTGTTACAATTAGGTTTATGTTCAGTCACAATATTTTAACCAGTGCTTATACAATTATAACCACAAAAAACTATGTTTTACACCGTTTGCCAAACCTGTTTCTATATTACAATACATAAAGTTTATAATGATATACGTATGCACATGATATTTTCAACTATCCGTGAATGTGTTTAATACGTACGCATAGCGGGAACAGTCTAAGACCTTTAACAAGTCCCAGACTATAGAGTATTTTTCTTGCGTGGGGAATATTACATTTATTCATGCGGGAAAAACATCAATTTGTCTACATTTGCGCGGATGGATCTGCGGACGGATGATGAAACAAGTGCGCGGAAAGGTCAAAAGAATTTCATGCGTGGAAGATGATCTAAAAAAGAATTAAGCATGCGCGGAAAGTTACCTGAGAACTACATTTGCGCGGACAGAATTTGACCAAATAATTTTTGCGCGCAGACCAAACTCTACAGTCTGGAACAAGTCTCCAGATTAGCCATTATGTACGTCGTTTCAGGTCAATGTTAACTCTCGAACTGCCCTGCACTCCACTGATGGCCGCCTTCGTGAGATGCACTCCTCTATACATTTGTCATCTCAAGGGTCGAGGTGTATTATTTAAACACATCAACACAGGGGACCATGCCTATGACATTAAATGTCGCAGTTCACGTGGAAACCAGCGGCTACATAGTGCGATAGATGTGAAAAATGAGCTCGAAAATTAGACAGGCCACTACTGTTGCAAATTCACAATGTTACTGTTAATTAGCCCAGTGTGAAAGACCCGATGCAGCTGAAAGGGTACCAGCAGGCATGGTCGTATCTCTCGCAACTGTTTTCACATTGTATGGCCCTCTGGCTCCATTTGACAGCCCCAAGACAAATCATGTCCGTGTACTTGGGGTGACAAGGGTTAGGGTTAACATTATCGCCATAAGCACTACAAAATAGCATCAGAAGTAGGATGGTGTGTGGTTCTATTTTTGGTAGCGTGGGTTAACTAGTTTGTTCGTTGGGTAGCAGGATAACTCAGAAAGTCATGGATAGATTTTTATGAATTGTTTACAAGTGATGTGCCTCACCCATGTGGTGATGATTCGGCTCCAGGAATTTTTGTTTGTTGGTTGGTTGGTTTCGTCAGCAGGGTAACTCAAAATGTTTGGAAGGTGATTCTTATTATTTATTTATTTTATTTATTTATTTTTACCAGAGCCCAACTTGGATGCCATTAGATTTGGTGATGATCCGGAACATGACCCGGACCCAGATTTTGTTAAGGATTTCATTAGTATTGCAATATAGGGAAACACGGACGTCAACAACGTTAAGGGCTGGACTTAAACGGAAATGCGTGTGCTAAACGGAAACAAAAGACGACCGACGGATGGTGACGTCACTCCGGATTTTTTTTTCTATGGCCGTATTTTTGTTATTTTGTATGACTACAGATGGTTTGATGCAAAGGAAAGAAATTTAAAACAATATTGAGTTTTTTCCATGTTTAAATAAACGAAAATTGCTGAAAATATCCTATTATGAACTGCTATAATTTGCCAGTCCTCAGATGTCACTCCAGCTGGTTTAGCTGGGCATTATCGAAGGCAGAGTCAGTCCCATAGAGTGACTTTTAAACTTTCAACCCTACAACACAATATGAATAATCGTATACTGTTTAGATAAACCAAGTTTACACGTTCAATGTCACATTTTCTTGTAATGCATCGAAAATATTTCCCATAAAGAGATGCGAGTGCATTTCATATTGTTGAATGTTACCATATTGTCTTGGTAATATATTTCTTGTATATTGTTTTAGGCATACAGTAAACAAGAAAGTAACGCAGGGAATCTTATGATCAGCAGACTGATCCTACGCTTTGTAAGTGTTATTTAATATATATCCGTTTATGATAATGTATGGTCCATTGTTATTTTTATCCGTTTTCTTTATCATCTGATGTTTAGTTGTGGTGTATAAATATATAAGTATATAGGTAGATAGATAGGTAGACAAACAGATAGTGACAGAGACATTTTAGTTTATTTCTGGTTTTCACTGCTTTCTCTATTTTCCACTGCCGTGGCCCAGTGGCCAGTGGCCGACAGTTGGAGAACCTCTGCTGCAAAATGTAAAAAAATATATCGTTCAAAATAATCACATCATTCTAGAGTGGAAAGAAGTTAAGAAAATTTAATGCAAACAATGCAAAAATGCTATAGATTTGATGTACCAAGAAAAGAAATATTTCGATAGATTATTATAAAGAAATCCATAATTCTAGATTCGAACGCAATCTCACTCGCCTGCCGTTGTGGCGGGAAAAGTCAGCTGTTGTGATTGTTTACCTCGGTGGAGCCGAAGTACCTAATATTTGCACTTATTCAGTAGTTGAACCATCAGAATGGATGAGTTTCCGAATGCAGAGGATGAATATGAAATGCTCCATGCAGATGAGTTGGAGATGATGCGAGAATTTGATAGTAAGTTTCTTTTAACTGCCACAGGTGTAAATTTTGTGCATTTCTAGTTTGATAAGATTATTGAGTCCGCATATCTCGTGGAGTACATTTAATGTATTTTCACATATCTGGTAAATATTCAGAATAGCTTCGTAAGACCGATCACGACGAATGTAGTCTTGATGGATTCTTCTCGCTCTCTACTGTCCAAATATAGAAATGCCGAAGCTACCCCCCAAACTCCCACAAACATGGCCCCGATAGTCAGAAAATCGCATAAATGGTAGGTACTAAGGAAATTACAGGGTAAGACATGAATAATATACTGAGATTTGTTCAATATTTAGTCAAAAGCAGGGGGCTTCTGCAACTCCTGTTCTGGATAAGGAAGAATTGACCATGTATGTACAGCAGGATAAAGCATAGGGCAAACTCGGCATTGGGTTGTCAGTGAATTCATACAGGATTCTATGTCTTACTTTGTGGGCATTGGGTGGAGGCAGCTCCTCATGGGGGAATTACAGAGGCCAGGGAGCCCTGCATTTGAATATACCAATTTGGTAACGCTGAGCAACCGCCCCTAGTAATGAGCACTTGGTGAAAACAAACCCTCGTTTGTTCAGAATCTCAATGTGCTTAGCATACAAAGTTGCTGAATTTTTCTGAGAATTCTGTTCCTTTGTGTGAAAATGCTGAGAAGCTGAGTTGCCATTGGTTGTTTGAACCACATGATGATGGAAAAGAAAGTTTTAACCTTTCATATATTCCCAGATATGAAAAGAAACCTGATAAATGGAAGTGATAGGTACAGGCCATGAAATGCGTGAACACTGATGGGAGTGCTTGGGCGCGTGGTGGAAAATGTTTACACCTGCATATTTTATTGATCTACATATTGATATTTTAAACCTTTTCAGATTCCAAAGACAGATAATCACTTTCAAACTCTATCTATCTATACTATCTGCCAAGGCCAAACAAGGTCAACATTGTCGACATTAGGTGTTGGCAGCAGTCATATACCAAAAAAATTGCAACAGCAATTTTACTATTTTGTTTTTTCATTTGTAATAAATTGACCTATCATGATTCAAATTTAAAGGTAAACCATCCCTGGATCCAACTCATCCAGACTTCATCCCAAGTGTCTTCAAGCACTGTTCATTAAATGAAAACAAAGCAGGCATACAATTGCCTGTTGCTTTTGTGTCTGAAATATCCTTTGGTCCAGTAGTTGAAACAACTGAAGAGGGCCTATCTCTTGAGGTCAAATTATTGAGGAGAGAGAAAAATGCTTTGTGCACTTGTAGGCCTTTATGTAGTTTCATTGTCTCCTTTATATAAACACCTAGTAAATGGGAAGAAAAGTACCCTCTATAGCTAAAAGTCATAGATTAATGTATCAAATTATGTTATCATAAAATTTTTACCAGGTGTGTTAGTGAAATTGTCGTAGATGTCAGAGTATTCAACATTAGGCCTTTTCGAAGGATTGTCGATCCAAATTTTGGCAGGCAGACGATATGGGCAGTCTTTTAGTTGCACAGTCTCTATTTTTTCTTCATATCGGTTTTTCACTTTATTTTTTGAAAATTTATATGCCATTTTTGCTCATGCTGATAACAAAGGTATCTGCAAGAGATGGGTTTGTTTTCACCAAGTGGAATGGTGACTGACTCATGACGTCACACCAAATCGGTCTATATTTATTGACCAATTCTCTGTATATTCATATTTTGCCCCACATTTTTCCTGGTACCAATTATACCCTTTCCGGCTATTGGGCCAAGATTGTTGGGGTTTAGGGGCTTAGGTGGCAAATGTCCTACATGTATGGGTAGTAGAGGGTGAGAGGAATCCATTGATATCATTATTGTTGTGGTTGGTCCTTTGAAGGTATTCTAAACAATTACGTAATATTCCTTGTTTTAATTATTCACACTAATGTGTGGGAATCTCTTGTTATTTTCCATCGCAAAAAGACCAAGCCCCCAACTCCATATGAGGTGGAGACAATGTTTCCCCCCAGGAAACATTGTCTCCACCTCATATGCACAACAAGATAGAGCTGAAACTCAGGAGCACCGAGTGGACTTCGGCTGAGTGGTGCTTTCTGTGATCTTTTACTTTCATTTTTTGGCCTTATTATTCGTGTCTGTATATTACATTTTGTACCAGCGACTGCAAATTTTTGCCCTCTACAAAAATATCATATTCAGTTTGCCCAAACTTATTGCGTCCTTACTGTATAGATTATTATTTTTTTTTGTGGTAATTATTTTCCTGTAATGCAACCATTGCTGCTGGTCATGGTGGGCAAGAATAGGATCCCCTATGGAGCTGGTGAGGTAATTCTTTACATATCCACTAGCCAGAGACAGTCCCCAACTCCACGTCACAAAATTTATTCAACAATCTAAGTTGCTGTGATTGAGTGTGTCCTTTGGGTACTGCATGAGGGAAGGTTTTTGGGGGACTAGTATGACAAATTCGTCATTCTGGTCCATAAAGGGTTAATACTTGTATGGAATATGAAATCCCATGCTGTGGCCAAAGAGTTGACATTACCAGATTTTGAACTTAGGGCTATATTGAAATCAGATGGTTCCCTTTAGACAAATACAATCATTACCACAAATTTATTGCAGATTTTGATGAAGATGCTGCAGCTGCAGAGGCAGCAACTATTCCTCCCTCCATCAAAAGAAGCCTTAATTTTGCAAGTCCACCACCAGTGTCTGTAAAAAATACAGCTATAGATGAAGGTATGCTTCTTACACTTACATTGTACTTTTGAGGGCTGTACCTCATTAATTACCACAGTCACAGCCTAACAAATGAATATATGTAGTGCACACTTATGGAGCAAATTCGACTGTGCATGTCATGGATACTTGTCACCTGGCACAAGGGCTTGCTTTGCCAAGGAAAAAATATATGCCATAAGCTTTTTATGTTGTTTGCATTTGAAATTGCTGCTGTACTGTTTGAACTTTTATATACTATTGTATATATTTTTAGAGGTGAATTGATTTGAAAAAATTGAAATGATTTACTGTTTCTTAGGTATTGCAGAGATATCCCAAATAGATGAAATTCAGAATGGTGGCCTTATGAACAGAAAGAGACCTGCAGACAGGGCATTTGATGATGATCTTGACCAGTTTCTAAATGATGATTTCATGGAAAATAGTAAGTGTTTTCTTAGGAAATACTTTTGTACGTCTTAGAGTTGATTATAGCTTAATTGTATGATTATGAAATAGATTTATTAATTATTCAAGTTTTGTTTCCTGCAGATTAATTTCATAATGTGTGAATATCAATTACTATGGTGACAGTTCTATAGCATGACATCTTGAGATGAAAGACAAGTTATATCATTGATTAGTGGTAATTTTCAAGCTTGTTCTAGTTTTGTTACCATGCAACTTATTATACATGTTATATATTTTCAGAAAAAAAGAAACAAAAACCATTACTTCCAAATTTAGGAAAATCCAACAATCCCCAGGATATTGCTAAACATGAAGCAGATTTGGACTTAATTAACAGGATCCTTGAAACTAGAAAAGGCCTCCATAGAGCTGATTTGCCTGATGCAATACACACACTTCATGTTTGTGAAAGGTAATTGTTAATATTTTTTATTTTCACTTATATCAGCTTATCAATTTTTCAAGAACCCATCATATAAGTTGACTTACTGTCAAGTATTTAGCAATGAATAACATTGCATAAGTTTGTCAAAAATGAATGTCTTCACTGTCACATGAAGTGGTCTTGGTCAGTCATCATGTTATTGATGAATATTTAAGATTTATTTTCAAATTTATTTTCTTAGATTTTATCATTTGTGTGTCTTGTGCATATTAATTTCTTTTTTATTACTAAGTGGATCCTTGATTGTACAATTTGTTCATATATTTTTCTTGTTTGCACAAAACTAGACATGATAGCTTATTTGTGAAAAAAAATCAAAACAGCAAAGCCATGAATATGAAAGGTATCCAAATTGTAGAAAATGAAGGGTGCTTAAAAATCTGCAATATTTCTTGAGCTCTTGAAGGGGACCGTCCCTGGCCATAGGGGGGTCGGGGTACTTGAATTTTGTTTTTGGTCCTAATGTATTGTTACATGTCTGAATGTCTTCACTGTCATATGAAGTGGTCTTGGTCAGTCATCATGTTATAGATGAATATTTAAGATTTATTATCAAATTTATTTTCATAGATTTTATCATTTGTGTGTCTTGTGCATATTAATTTCTTTTTTATTACTAAGTGGATCCTTGATTGTACAATTTGTTCATATATTTTTCTTGTTTGCACAAAACTAGACATGATTGCTTATTTGTGAAAAAAAAATCAAAACAGCAAAGCCATGAATATGAAAGGTATCCAAATTGTAGAAAATGAAGGGTACTTAAAAATCTGCAATATTTCTTGAGCTCTTGAAGGGGACCGTCCCTGGCCATAGGGGGGTCGGGGTACTTGAATTTTGTTTTTGGTCCTAATGTATTGTTACATGTCTGATGAAACTGCCTTTCGATTGTTAGACTCCATCTCGAACTATTTCTTGGTGTAACAAGGGCATAAGCAACATGGGGTGCAAGTGCATTTTCGCTCATTTGAGGTAAATGGCCTTTACACTTGTTCCAACCATTCCTCCGGCTTATGATAGAGTAATTACATGTTGATATCAGTTCAAATAATGATTGTTACGCCTTATGTCAATTCATGAATGATACAATATAATTTATGATGAAATAAAGATTTTTTTTTTTAGTTTGCTTTAGTAGGCGTATATGACTGTTTGAGTAGGCCTACATGCAAAACACTTACTGCATTGAAACCTCAGGGTTGTATGATATTGTTTAGCTATCGATTACCATGTCTTCATATCAAATCTGCAATTATGTGCAGGTGCGCACACGAGCGTGTGTGTATGTTTGTGGGTGAGCTCGTGCAAAAGTGTATGAGAGTAAGCCCACGTGCACTTTTGCTTATAGGTGTGTGCCCTTATGTGTGTGCATGCGCGCGCGCACTTGTGTGCATATTTGTGCGCGCGCGCACTTGCGAGCATATATGTAAGCACACGTGCGATTGTGACAATACATATGTGCGTGTGTGTGTGCGCCTGTTTGTTAGAGTATGAGGTGAAGCGTAGAGTATGGCCGAAGGCAGGTGAACAAGTTCAAACTTGCGCGCGCATGATCGCAAGGGTAACCATAGCATTTAAAGGGCCGCATGGTGTCGTGGTGTCGCGGCGGGACGATGTCATCGCCACTCCATTTTACATTTTTTGATGCTGCTCACTAACCTTTTATCCGATCTGAATGAAATAAAGACCATTAGAAAGAGCAGCGTCTGGGCTTCCTTTTGGACTATATGCACATAGTATAATTGAACGACAACTATGGAAAATGAACGATAACTTTATAAACACTTTCAAGGTCATTTACCTAAAATCAGTTGTTTATTTCGACATGTGTATAAGTGTGAGTGCGTGTTAGTGTGTACATGTGTACACGTGTGTTTGTGTTTACGCGCATGTGCGCGCGCGCATATTTGCTGGAGGGTGATGTAGAATATGAATTACGGCTGAAGACAGGAGTGCGAGTTCAGACATGTGCCGAGGTAATCATACAGCACACACACATGTGCACATGTGTGTATGTGTGTATGTGCACTTCTGTATGTGTGTTCTTGTGTGTGTGTGACTATGATTGCTCGCGCGAGTATGAGTGCACGAGCGCACGCGTTTGAATGAATAAGTGCGCGCGCTTGTGTGTATATCCGTGCCTGCGCATGTGCGTGTGGTGCGCGCTATTAGTTAGAGTTTGATATGAAGAGTAGAGGACCACTGGAAGCATGGCCAACAAGTTGTGACATGCACACACGTGATCGCAGGGCTAGCCACAGCATTTAGTAGGCTGCATGGCGGCGTCGGTTGGGGATTTTTTCGTCATATTGTTTTACATTTTTTTATGCTGTTCATTAAACACTTATCCGATATGAATGAAATACAAACAAAAGAAAGAGCAATGTCTGGGCTTCCTTTTGGTCTATATATATGCACTTGTGTGCGTATATGTGCGCGCCCGCGCATGTCACAATTAGTTGGCCATGCTTCCAGTGGTCCTTTACTCTTCATATCAGCAATACACATATGTGCGTGCGCGCCTGATTGTTAGAGTATGAGATGAAGCGAAGAGGACAGGACGGCTGATGGCAGGCGAACAAGTTCAAACTTGCGTGTGCGTGATCGCAGGGCTAGCCACAGCATTTAGTAGGCCACATGGCTGCGCCAGTTGGGGATTTTTTTGTCATACTGTTTTACATTTTTTTACGCTGTTCATTAATCACTTATCCGATCTGAATGAAATAAAAATACAAAAGAAAGAACATTGTCTGGGATTCCTTTTGGTCTATAGGCACATACTATAATAAGACGAAAAAATATAGAAAATGAACAAAAACTTTCTAAACATTTTCAAGGTCATTTATTTGCTTATTCATTTTTTAAAACTTTGGTACCTACCACATTCCACAGTTTGTGTCCGATATCATGGGGCTTCTCCCCCAAGAAAGAACGTTTGAATGTGCAGAGAATAACGAATGGGATTTTTTAAAATCAAAATTTTAAATTTTTAACGAATTTTTAAAACCCCGATTAAAAAAAAAAAAAATTGCTGATTATATTACATGTGATAATTTGGAAACTAAACGGAATTTCCAAAATTCGAATTCGTCGTTCTCTTTGTATGACCTAGAGGTTTTCTCAACAGAAAGCACATAGAAAACGGATGATAATTGTGGGAGTTGGTAGGTACCGAAGTGACCTATCAATCAAAAATAGATTTTTTAATAGCGCTTAAATTCCCTTCGGCCAAAATTAATTTTTTTTGTCAAAAGATGGGTAATGAAGTACTTTCATCCTACCAAAATTCATGAATATCTGTAAAACTGTTTTCTATCCTTAAACAAAAATAAAAAATTGGCAATTTTTCAGGGACGGACCCCTTAAGCTTCTTTTACTTACTGTGAGATGTAATATGCTATTGATGTTACTGTTCCTGAATTGCTAATTTGAGATAGCTTCAAGATCTTTTCCTTCTGATAAAGACGTATGTTAACTAATATCCTCTTTTGTAGACCCAAGCATGAAGCTCGGATTTATAAGCGTCTTCCTGATGGAGCTTTCCAGGCTGTCACAACAGAGACTGGGGAACGTTACTACTTAACCAAGATTGAGGAAGAGGAGTGGGATAGTCAAGTCAATTCCATAACTGCTTCTCATAAAGCAAATTGTCTCTTAAACATACCCTATGCTCAACTGAAAGCTCAGGCAGAGCGGGAGGTAATACATATTTGTTTTTCATTTTTTTTACCTTTTGTAGAGTTGTACTTTTGCTTCAAGATTAGTTGTCGGCAAAAAGAATTAATCAATTTGATTATATGTATGTAAAAAGATAAGTATTCTGTTTAATCTATTCTCAGCTCTTTTTTTTTTGTGTGTGTGTGTGTGTGTGTGTGTGTGTGTGTGTGTGTGTGTGTGTGTGTGTGTGTGTGTGTGTGTGTGTGTGTGTGTGTGTGTGTGTG
>NC_091577.1:5828639-5833639 GCF_042767895.1 Penaeus vannamei
TTCAAGTGAAGGATATTTATGCGTCTGAGGAAGGAGAACAGGTTGTTATAAGAAGCAACGATATGACGTAGGTCTGGTCTGTGAGAACGAAAACCGCGAATATTCCAATGTAGGAGAGCTATATCTTAGTGAAAGCGCCGGTACGTGTTGGGGAATCTGGTGGGGAAGGAGCTAGGGGATGTAAAGGAGGGGTATCAGGTGGTAGGGAATCTGGGGAAGGGCCGTGTGTATCCGGGAGGGAGTGGAAAGGATAGTGGGGATGGATGGAGGGAGAATGTGCGTATACCTGGAGTTGAAGGGGGTGGGTTGTGTTGGGAGGGAGTAGGAGGAAGTGGTATGGGGGGTATTAGTGGTACGAGGATGGATATCGGAAGGATGGATAATTGGAGTTGAAGGGGATGTGTTGTCTTGGGAGGGATTAGGAGGAAGGTGTAGGGGTGCTATGAGTAAGAGGGGGTTAGATTTGAGGAGGATGGGTACCGGGAGGATGGATATCGGTGGTGGACGGAATTGAGGGGGTTAGGGTGTGTTGAGAAGGAGTAGGAGGAAGGGGTGTAGGGGAGTGTGAGTAGGAGGGGTATGGATATCAGCAATCACTTCAAGTGTGGATGAAGCATGAGTTATGGAATTTTGTGTCTCAAGCATATAGCTTTGAATGTCTTCCATAGTTTCTGCAGTGGAGTTGGTTGGAGAGTTTTGTGGGACAAAGGTTTTCTTATGAGGGGGGGGAAGAGGAGACCAGTATCTGAGGAGTATAGGTAAAGGTAGGTGGAGCTGATTGTGTGGTAGGGGAAGAAGGAGTAGAACGTTTAGTCTGTCTACTGCGGGTAGTGAAGGGAGGGAGAGGGGATGGTGTTGGGGCTGTAGTTGAGATTGGAGCTGTGGTTGAGATTCGGGTGTCTGGATTTAGAGTGGCAAAAAATTGACTGGGGGAGGTAGAATGTAGAAGTGGTAGTGGTGGAAGTGGGGAAGTAGGTATAGGGGAGGGTGTAGGGACATCTTCAGGTGGAGGGGGAGGGGCAGAGCGAGCGATATTACTGGAGTAGGGAGTATGAAAGAAATCTTGTCGACGTGCTTCCTGTCTGGCTTCAGTAAAGTGAGACCATATTTGTATCTGAGAGTTGCTACCTCAGACTCAAACTTGTAAGTGGGACAGCCTCTATAAAATACATTATGGCGGACGCCGCAGTTAGCATATGTTTGTGCAGAGCAGTTTGATAGGTTATGACCGGGTTGGGCACATAGAAGGCATCGGTCTGTGGAACGGCAGTTTGGCAGGATGTTCAAAGCGCCAACAGTTATGACATTGACGGGGAGGGGGTTGGTATGGTCGAACAGGGATGGATTGTCCATCAATGTAGTTACGCAAGGGAAAGCCATGTGTACGGAAAGGTAATTTTGGAAATGTTGATCGGTTTCTTTCGTTGACCTCTAGGAGGAATGGTGTAGCAATGTACTGATTTCACATCTTGGTCTTTGAGGCATCCTAATAAGTCTTCTCCACAGTCTGATCAATCTTTGGTATCTGACCAATCTTTGATATCGACTTTGGTATTTGCTGGAGAGGGAGAGACAGTTCCGGTACAAGAATTAAGGGTTGGATGAGGTTCTGCAGGAATGGGGCTGCCAGAATTATCAGTTAGATTTGATAGTGCTATAGATTCAGTTTGTGATCTGACTGTAACGAGACCGGAGCGATCGCGTCTGGTATAGAAAGGGACTCTGCCCACTTGTTTTTGGAGGCATTGTTGAAAGAGAAGAGTGTTGCCTGAGTAATGAGCTGTAGAAGGGATCACGAAAAATCGGTCCAATTTAGCTGGGCTAAACAGAGTATTTAAGATACTTGTTGGGTTGGTGGTGGTGGATAGTCAGGGATGTGTGGAAGAGGGAGTATTACGGAGTGAATTTGTGGAAGTTGGGAGGGTAGGAATGTCTTCTGGAGATTGAGTCTCTGCTTGGGTGGGTAATGCACTAGTAGGCATTGAGGAGTGGGTAGTATTTTCAGTGTTCGGAGTCGTGGTCAAAGGAGGACCTGGGGTCTGGGAGACGATGGGGCTATTTGATGAAGGGGCAAGCCTCATTGCCCCTAAGAAGGGCATTACATCTTCATTACTGGCTATGGGAAGCCTTGATTATGTAAAGGGAAATAAACAGTCCACCCCCCAGTGTCCTGTACGGAGGGGTAAGGGCTACACAACTAAATCGGGAGTACCGTGCCCATGGTTCCCGCAGGCCGTTCAGGTCTGGCACAAGGTCATCTTTTCATCCTTTCAGCATGACTTTTACACCTTAGGAAGTAGATAGTAGAGGGGGTTGGAGAAGGGATGGAAACAAAAAGCTGGAGGGGAAAAAGACCATGCAAAATTAGTCGAGTCAAGGGCTGAGGCCTTAGGCAGGGGATATCCCTGCATCAGGCCTCAGTCCCCGTCTCCTAAGAACGGGCAAGGGATTGGGGGGGTGCGTGCAATGAATGGCCGTGTTTACCATTCACTTCACTGGCAGTACGAGATTTGAATGCAGAAAAGTAAGACTGCTAGATGAGAACATTTCCACTGCACTACACAAGAAAGAGATAGAGTAAATTTAAATATAAACAGATAAATAGATTTTCTTAAAAGCAAAAGTCATGCATATAACATTCATGATGAAAATTCCAAATACCCATTATCATTACAGAATTTCTATCATACTTTCTCCTGGCTTATGGCCCCCTCCTAAGAAATGATGTTTTAGACCATAATGAAATATACAAATTTGTTAAGGTAATGCTATACTTTAAAATGAAACACTAAAAATAATTGCAACAATTTATTTCTAAACGATAACTACAGTTGTGCATATGGGTGGCATAATTTAACATTGGATATTCTCTGGTGACTGTCCATCATACTTCAGATACTGTAAAATGTTTGCACAACAATTGGGTATAAATTAAAAATCTGCATAAAACCATACTTGTATTATGCTCCTGAAACAGCAACCGATATAAAGAATCATAGCCAACTTTTCACCAAACCACAAAATATTCATTTATCTTTAATATAAGCTTGTCACTTAGTTTGTAAATATTGTGCTTGGATATGACAAGATGCCATAAAATCATGTGGGTTATGTTCATTGTATTATCTGTTTTTTCTCTGACAATATTGTTCAATCTAAAATAATAACCATCAGCAAATGGTTAATGGTTAAAACAAATAAATGTGCTAGAATCATCAGCAAAATTTCCTTCAGTTCCACTAATCCAACCATCTTAATTTTCCATGTCTTAAGCAGCTTTTAAATCCTGTCTTCACCTTTGTTAAAGAATTCTTCAACTGAAAGTTCATACATCTTCACAGCTTCCTTTTATTGTAGTACCATTTTCTTATCATAACACAGGAGTTCCTAGGATTTTTCTGTCATAGCTTACACGAATAATAGCACCAACAACCTGTATATCCTGAGATCAACAGATAAAAGATATTAACTAAAGAAGAATCAGGGATCATAAATGAGAATTCCAACATCAATTCAATGCTACTGATGCTAATTCCAAGGATTACTCTTGGATAAAGAGCAGTCATATATTTTTATCTCGTTTTATTACAAAGATTATCCAGTAAATCACAAATAAGAGTATAATAGTGATATATATCTAGTTTTTTTTTTACAAAACAGACCAAACATTTAATTTTCAAATAATTTATGAAGTACACAAATGTAACATGGTACTGTTACTTGAACTTATTTTTTAAACATCTCTGAATATTGCTAGTAGGAATTCCTTGGAAGTAGCAACTGATAGATTAGGCCTTTATATGTGTAGTAACAAATATCCCTTATCATGAATATTGTGATCAGGCCACTTTTTTCATTGATCCATTGGAAAGCTTTTCAGTTTGTAGCTGGATTTACTATCTCAAATATTTCAGAAGAATATAACTATAAATGTTACTAAAATGAGGCTCATCAATATTCATTTAAGTGTTTGTTAAAAAGACAGACCTAAATGTGTGCTCTTATTTCCATTTTCATTAAAAACTACAGTTTCATAAATTCATGTAACTCTATGTTCCTGTAAAGAAATGAATGAGATTAGTGGTGCCTTCATCCATATTGGTCCCTAACTTGATTATATTTAGTATGTTTTCCATGTATGGATTATACAGAATTCAGGAGCAAGATTCAGGTCCCCAGAAAGGTCCTGGTGCAAAGCTTTAGCAGTTCTGATGGCTCTCCTGAATCTAGCAAACTTGGGATTAGACAAAAAATCAAATAAATATAAATAATTACATATAAAATATCCATCTTTGGGTTTAGAAAAAGAAAAAGAAAAAAAAAATCCATTACTAGAGAATATGTTCATCCCAGTGACCTTTCTCTGGTGAATATTTATTAAAAAAGGCATTTTATTTACTAGTACTTTACAGGTTTCAGAACTCCAGTCCACTGTCTTCCCATCAAAAATTAATATAAGAAAAGATACCAAATGAATAACATTTATGATTAAAAAACAATAAACAATTGAAAAAAATAATCATGTGGAAATAAAGCATATTTGGCATATTCACATATATTTGCAAGAGGCTTAGATGCCACACAAGCAAAATTGTAAGGACTCTGCTGACTCCAGTACCAATTATGTCTTCCAATTGTTTAATTAGTCACATTTAGTCTTTTTTTAGTACCAATTACTTGCCAAATGCAGGCTTTACTTCAACTAAGTTCAACAAATTTATATCACTAAATACTTCTTAATAAAAAAGGAAAAACAAAGCTAAATAAATATGTATATTGTAGCAGTTACAACCCTCATCATCATTAGCATCATTTTAGTATTAATACTAATACTATTAAAAAATATATATATAATAATAATAATGATAAGATTAATAATTAAAAAATCAAAATACTGGAAATCAAAAACAAAAAGTAAAAAAAAGTAGTAGTAGTAGTACAAGAGCAAGGAGGAGGAGATAGTGATAAAATAACAAAGACGGAAAAGGAAAAGGAGGAGG
>NC_091577.1:5840491-5847991 GCF_042767895.1 Penaeus vannamei
TAGTCATGATGATGATTTAATATTGATATTACTACTATTAATAATACCACTAATGATAGAAATAAAAATAGCAATAATAGTGCCAATAATGACAATGATAATGGTAAAATCTGAAAGAGTTGCCGTGTAGTGAGTAATGTCATTGTGTGGTGGTGGTGTGAGTGTGGTCACATGGTGTGGTGGTGGTGTGTGTGTGGAGCATGGGGTGTTGGTGTGTGTGTGTGGTACATGGGGTGATGGTGTGTGTGGTGACATGGTGTGGTGGTGACATGGTGTGGTGGTGACATGGTGTGGTAGTGGTGTGTGTGTGTGTGGTGCATGGGGTGTGTGGTGTGTGTGGTGACATGGGTGTGGTGGTGTGTGTGTGGTGACATGGTGTGGTGGTGTGTGTGTGGTGACATGGTGTGGTAGTGGTATGAGTGTGTAGTGCATGGGGTGGTGGTGTGTGTGTGGTGACATGGCGTGTGTGCAGTGGTGGTGACATGGTGTGGTGGTGTGTGTGTGGTGCATGGGGTGGTGGTGGTGTGTGTGGTGACATGGTGTGGTGATGTGTGTGTGTGGTGCATGGGGTGGTGGTGTGTGTGGTGACATGATGTGGTAGTGTGTGTGTGTGTGTGTGTGTGTGTGTGTGTGTGTGTGATGACATGGGGTGGTGGTGGTGGTGTATGTGTGTGTGTGTATGTGTGTGTGTGTGTGTGTGTGTGTGTGTAAGTGTGTGTGTGTGTGTGTGTGTGTGTGTGTGTGTGTGTGTGTGTGTGTGTGTGTGTGTGTGTGTGTGTGTGTGTGTGTGTGTGTGTGTGGTGCATGGGGTGGTGGTGGTGTGTGTGTGGTGGCATGCTGCTGTGGTGTGTGTGGGTGTGGTGCATGGGGTGGTGGTGGTGTGTGTGGTGCCATGGTCTGGTGGTGTGTGTGTGTGGTGGCATGGTATGGTGGTGGTGGTGGTGTGTGTGTGTGGTGCATGGGGTGGTGGTGTGTGTGTGTATGTGGTAACATGGTGTGGTGGTGTGTTAGATGCAGAATGTTGGTACAGACCTAATTCAAGGGTATCAGAATAACTTCTGTGTAGTTCCACATTTATTTTCGTTACAGCCTAGTCACAAGAAGCATTCGAACTGAAAACAACAAGCCCGTATAAGAAACCAATAACGCACAATAGAGATGAACATTAATTTGAATATAAAACAAAACAAAATACAGATGCAAATAAATCTGTATAAAGAGAGCATCAGCACATTGCGAAATATGAAAATCAGAATTTGACAAACATTATCCTGTTATTGAAAGAACATAAAATCTTCACAAGGCATTCCCATTTAAAGCAAAGCATCAGCAAATAAAAGGGGTTGGCTGTGGAACAACTGCCACCGAACAAAACACTACCGTTGGGGGGGCCGCGGTGCTGAACAACAAAGTATAATAATCTTAAATAAAACACTGTTAACACTCACTTTGTATCCCAATAAAGACTGCAAACCAACTTCTTCATAAAATCCACTCCACGGTCGTTGTCACTCAAAATAAAAGGATGGAAAAAGGCATTTGGCCCACCCAGTACAGACAGCAGTTGCCTTGGTTTATCTTTTGGCGGGAAGTTGCAAGAGTTGACGCAGCGATATCGCACGCAAAGGAGTATGGGTAGTGGCGCGCGGTTTGAATGATTTTCCTTGGATACTTACCAACTAAATTAGATTTTCTTTCGTTTTAAGGAATCAAATAGTTAAAATTGCACAGTATTCTACACCGCCCCCTATTAAGTGACCTACTTGATATTACCAAAAAATACTGCAAAATCATTTTAACCCAACATTTCCGATAAGGGCAGCATTCGGCGTTCACCCTAGTTTTCAGTACTGATCTCATTTTCTAAGAGAAGGCATATCTTGCTAATAGGCCGGATATATTTCCATTGACAGTTTTCAGTATAGCACTGCGCACATGTCCATCACTATCACACATTACCTCTATCACTCGAGCAAGAGGCCATGTACCTCTGGGCAGCCTCTTATCCAAGGCTAAAACTATGTCTCCTTTCTTGACATCATGCCGTTTAATGTTCCACTTTTGGCACTCTTGGAGGAGAGATAGATACTCTTTAGACCACCTCTTCCAAAAGAGGTCAGCCAAGTACTGCACCTGCTTCCAGCGCCGACGAGCATACAGATCCTTGTTATCGGTATTCATGACTGGACCAGGTGGACCCTTCAAGTTCAGCAGCATGCTCGGAGTCAGTGGTTGCAGGCAATCAGGGTCGTCCGTAACTCTGGTCAAGGGTCTGCTGTTAATGATGGCTTCAACTTCGCAGAACAGAGTGTGAAGACTATCATCAGTTAGTGTCTGTTGATAGTAAATACCACTCAAAATTCGCCTGATAGAGCGAATCTGACACTCCCATACTCCACCGAAATGTGAAGCATGTGGTGGATTGAAGCACCATGAGATGCCTCTAGTTGACATGGTGTCACAGATGGCAGTTTGATCAGGAAGCTGGAGCTCCTGGCGAAGAACTTTCTCTGCACCCACCAGGTTTGTGCCATTGTCGGATTTGATGGACTTCACTGGACCTCGTCTTGCTGTGAATCGTCGAAGAGCGTTGATAAATGAGTCCGTTTCCATTAAGTCCATGACCTCACTATGGACTGCACGTGATGTTAGGCATGTAAAGACTATGCCATATCTCTTAAGGTTTGACCTGCCTTTCCTGACGAGAAAGGGTCCAAAACAGTCGGTGCCTGTGTGTGTAAATGGTGGCTGGCCTGGTATAATACGATTTTCAGGAAGGTTAGCCATTTCTTGAGTCATTGGTCGTGCACAGATGGCCCTGCACTTCATGCAACTCCTTACCACAGAACGTGCAAAAGCATTTGCATGTACAACCCAAAGATAGTTCTGACCACAGTGAGCTAACTTCTTGTGATGCCACTTCACGCTCAGCTTCTCCAAAGATGACTTATTGGGTAGGATAATTGGATGAGTGGCATTGGGGTCACGCCCATAGTGTCTTAGGTGCCCACCTACCCTAAGCAAGCCATCTTGTAGGAAGGGTCTTAATCTCACTATCTTGCTTGTACTTTCCCATCTGGCTTACATGATAGAGAGGCAATTTCAGATGTGTAGTTCTCTTGTTGAACTAATTTCCATATGTGTGTTTCTGCATCTGTTATTTCTTTGCTACTAAGGCATTTAACGTCAGGCAACTTGGGTACATACTTTCGCTTCAAGAATCGTCTGACCCATGCATGACAACTTCAGCCAGTTCGAGAAACGAGAGGCAAACTCCTCAATGAATGACATTACTGTTGTCACTGTCTCACATACCATGACAGACACCTTTACTTCTACGTCATCTTCCAGTGATCCATGTTTAACATCTTCTGGAACTTGCGGCCAGCTGGATTCAGGTTCATGAAGAAGTCATGATCCTCTAATCCACATTTCAGACCTTAAAAAAATATCAACATGCAAGGTCAGCAGGATTACTGTTTGTGTCTACATATCTCCAAGCACTTGCTGAAGACAGTTCTCGGATTAGGTTTACTCGATTTGCGACAAAGGTGTGGTAACAAGCCTTCTGATTGAACAAGTACTTGAGCACTGAAGTGCTGTCTGTACAAAAGACTGAATCTTCCAATTTCAACCCCAGTTCCTTTCGTAATTTACAGTCCTTTCGAGCAGCAACGGTGGCACCCGTCAGTTCTAGCCTTGGAATAGATGTCGGTTTCAGAGGTGCAACTCTTGCTCGTGCCATAACCAAAGTGCAGTATACCCTTTCTGAGACATTTACCATCCTTAAGTAGGAGGCAGTGCCATGACCAGACTGACTTGCATCTGCAAAATGATGGAGCTGATAAGAAACAATGGAACCAAAGGAAATGGGCACTAGGCTTCGTGGCAGCTTAAATCTTGACAACTTTGGTAACTGTTCCAACCATTTTCTCCAACGAGCACCTTCCTTATCACCCATATTTTCATCCCAGCCTAACTGCATCTGACACATGTCTTGAAGAATCATTTCTGCTGGTAGTGTCAAGGGCACCACCATGCCAAGTGGGTCATATATAGATGCTACGATAGATAAAACTCCTCGGTGTGTTAGTGGTTTGTCACCAAGGCAGATTTTGAATGTGAAGCAATCTTCGGCCATCGACCAGTGTACACCCAAGGTCCTTTCAACTGGGAGATCACCCTTACTGAGGTCTAGAGAAGCAACCGGCGCATCCCTCTCCAATTCAGTAATCTTCTTGAACACGTCCTTGTTATTGGCTGTCCATTGGTTCAGATGCCAACCACCTGCATTACAGAGAGCAATGAGATCTTTGATGATTTTTATCAGTCTCTCTTTGTCATCATGGGCCAGCAGAAGATTATCAACATAAAAACTTTGTATTATGGCAGTGACAGCTTGTTCATCAAAAACCTCACCGTGGTCCTCAGCAGTCTTCTTTAAGGCATAATTTACACAGCTAGGAATGGATCTAGCACCAAAAACATGAACATTCATTCGGTAATCACATACAGGCTTATTGATATCACCATCTGGCCACCATAAAAAACGAAACACGTCACGATCCTCTAGGGGAACCTTGACCTGGCAAAACATCTCGATGTCCGCTGTGACTGCATAGTGGCCATGCCTGAACCGCATGAGTACCCCTATTAGAGGATTTGTGAGGTCTGGCCCTTGAAGAAGATGGTCATTAAGGGAAGTGCCACTGAATTTAGCTTTAAGGTCATAGATGACATGTACCTTCAGCTTAGTGGGATGACGCACAGCATGATATGGCATGTACCATATTCTACCATCATTTCGTTCTAATCCTGATGGAGGTACTATTTCAGCATACTGTTTATATTCTTTTCCATTTGAGTGATGTATGTCTCCTTGAAAGTCTTGTCAGATTCCAGCTTCCTTTTGAGGCTTTTCATTCTATGTACAGCCATTTCACAATTGTTTGGAAGTGGGCTACTATCCCTGAAGGGAAGTTTCACTACATATTTACCCAATTCTTGATGGATGGTCTGTAAGACCTTATCGGAGAACAACTTATCTTCCAGCGAATCTTCACGTTGGGAATGAACTTCCTTTTCCCAAAAGTCAGCATTGAAATGCTCTCGTAAGCACTCGCCAAGATCTTGTGTTGGGTAAATGTGATATACCGGGGCAGGCAAAGGATTCCTGGGGCCAGTTGGTCCAAAGACAACCCAGCCAAATCTGGTAAGACAGGCTGAGGGTTCGTCATCAGTTCCATGTCTCTGGTCGAGTATGTGACGGTTCAAAATGCTATTGGGTCCAATTTTAAGTTCCACCTCTTGATTGTCGCCAGGCAAACTCTGTAGATCAACATCATTCAGATGAAGCCATTTTTTAGTCCAGTTCACAGGCATCATGCTGTCAGTAGTTATGCTGAGTTTGTCTGTAATATGCACTTCATTTACGGTAATGTTATCTCCACCGCCTATGCTGCTCAACATAAGTGGTACACGCTCGTTGCACATGAATATTTCATTTTCAGTTTTCATTGCTTGCCTCACTGGTAGGCCTTGGATTCCCAAATGTTGTATGAAGCTTCGAGCAGCCAGAGTTGGTGCAGCACCACCATCTATGAAGGCGTAAGTGGAGACGCTGTTATTCACTCGGACAGGCAGGATCTTCAGCATAATCCTCCCATCAGGCTCACAATCAAGAATATTAGCACAGGGTAGAGCATCTGTTGATGGAGAATTAACACTTGGGGTCACACTTCCCTTGGCTTCTATGCCACCTACCCCTAGTTGAGGAACTAGGTGTACCCAATTTCTCGTAACAGTCAGGTATGTGTGGTGATAGTAGGCACCACATCGATCGCACTGGCTCTTGTCATTACAGAAACGATGATCATGGCCCAGTTTTAAGCAGCAAAAACATAGCTTGTTGTGTGTGACAATATCCCATCATTCGTCAACGTCTTTCTTGCCGAATTTATAACATGCAAAAAGCTTATGTCCTTGGCCATTACAACAGTGGCATTTATCGCTGCTACTTGGGGTCATATCCATTGCATTCATATCCAGAGCATGGACATTTAGACTATTTACAGGCTTACGAATGATGGAGATGGGTTTATTGGTCGTGTGACTTGGCTTACCTCTTCCTGCTTCAATATAACGTATTTCCTCTGCTACCCTAGCTTGATCTTTAACAAATTTAACAGGTGCAGAGAATGAGCTTGCAGATTTAGTGTCAGGATCTACACATCTCGAGGCCCACGGTTCTCAAGTACCTCAGCAGCTTACCAACAATTTTAGATATTGTCTCACGCAACTCCATCCGGCAGATATTATCACCTGAGGCCATCTCTACATTAAATAGGTAGGAGCCGTATTTCTTTAGACCTTCTGCATCTCCAACTTCAATGTCTTTCCATGTAAATAATTTTGAGATGAAGGACTCGAGGAGTTCATTGGAGTCTTCATATTCTTCTCTCGGCATCCTACATGCTTCATCATATCCATGGTCAGGTGGTAGGTGAAGGCAACCTTCAATAACGTCCTTTGGTGGGCCATCCAACTGGTTGTAGAGCTGTGTGAGCCTTCGCCTTGGGTCATTAGTGTTGCTCTCAACATTCCATTCAAATGTCCTACAGAATCTCCATCAAAACGTTCCAATTTAACTGGAGGGAGTAACGATATGCGAGCCTGTTCTTGTTGGGTTAAAACTGACTGGTTCATAACACAAACCATCTCAGCCACTTCATCCATATTCAATGGCCTTGAAGGTGTTGGATGGCTGGTGAAATCATGGCCTAAGGTATGGCAGCAAGGTACTCTCTTGTAGTTTACAAAAGGTGCAGCTGAAGGATGTAGGTTACACCTTGTCAATAGGTTCTCATTAGGTTCTGGAATGGTAGTAAGTGGTGTAATGGGGAGCTTACCCTGGGCAATATTAGCTCCATTTAGTACAGGATTGACTGGTGTTGACCATTTAGGCAGAGGAGTTTCAGGGATTATGGCGGCATTGACAGCAAAGTGGACTGGCCCTGCAGTCACGTTGCCCACTTTCACGACTCACTTGTGCGTCCAGATTCCCACTTTTATGATGGGGTTCTACACTTGTTGCAGTCCAGTTGCTACACATGTTAAAGGAGTGAGGGCGAGGGTGTCTCTCATCCTCTCTGCTGTCTCCACAAGAGGAGCCAGGTCTTGGCCTGGCTGGTTCTGATGAGGTTTTCAACCTTCTAATTGTCTGTTGCAGCTCAAAGATTCGTTTTTCTTCCTCACGTGCATGTTCATTTTGCTCTTTGATGAACTGAAGCCGTTCTAACACCTCCTCAGCTACTGATATTTCCGAGCGGGAAGACTTGCAACTGTGTGATGTGCCCACAGATTTATTACTTCTATTGTCGACCATGATGTGGGCTTACCTGACAGTTCGCTGTAATGTCGTTCCCTTCTTCGATGGGTAAAAATCGAATTGTTAGATGCAGAATGTTGGTACAGACCTAATTCAAGGGTATCAGAATAACT